>NC_058135.1:41982142-42182865 GCF_016433145.1 Gracilinanus agilis | reverse complement strand
CTTAAGCTAGAAGGCTATTTGTCAAGAATATTGCTGTTATGATTTATTACTTGTTTACTTGGGCACATGTTTTGGAGTTTTAGTTCTATAAGATTGTTTGCTTACAAAAATGAATAATATGGAAATATATTTTACATAATAATACATGTATAACCCAGATTGAACTGCTTTTCAGCTCAAGGAATGAGGAGATAAGGGAAGAAGACAATATGGATCATTTAACTTTGGAAAAGTTATGTGGAAATTTGTTATTAAAATTAAAAAATTTAAAAAACCAATTAATCAAAATGGATATTTTTTAAAAAGTATGTTATGTTATTCATGAGACTCGCATTCATATATAAGTTGGTTTAGAAAACCTTTAAAATGCTGTCCATTGATTTTAGAAAGAGCTGGAAAGAGCTATGTGAACTAATGCACAGTGAAGTAAGCAGAACCAGAACATTATACACAGTAACTGAAATACTGTGGAATGATCAAATGTGTTAGACTTTGCTACTAACAGCAATATAACAATCCAAGATAATTCTGAGGAACTTAAGAAAAAGAATGCTATCCACCTCCAGAGGAAGAACTATTGGAATAGAAATGCAGATGGAAGCATATGATTTATCACTTGTTTATTTGAGTATGTTTTGGGGTTTTGATTTTATAAGATTATTTGCTTACAAAAATGGATAATATGGAAACATGAAAAAATGCATAGAGCTTTTAAATAAAATACCATCCAACTCTGAGATACAGTATAATATATATAATATATGATATTATATATATATAATATGTAATATATATTATAATAATAATATAATATATTCTCTTCTTGGCCTTGATCTCCTTCAAACTTTGGGAGATGAAAAGTAGACTAGCTTAAAGTCAGCAGGGTGGAATAAGAGAGAGAATAACAAATAGCACATTAAGCCTTGGAAATCCAGAACTGACTGGAAAGGAAATTATACAGAAATTTAAAGACCACTCCTCCAAGCTTAAAGCCCACATCTCTGCTGAATGCCAAGGATCCAGGTCCACATGACTGAGAACTGGTCTTTCAGAGAATAATCCTGTAAAAGATCACATGAGCTATTTGAAGTAAATACTCAACATGTCCTGGCACATTCACAATTTAGACGCAGCTCCAACTACGGGAATGAATATTGGCTGGAAGTCAAGCTTTAGGCAAGTCAGAATTTCCCTTGCATTTAAGTTTCTTTGTCAGCAAAATGTGAATATTGGAATAAATGATTTCTAAAATTCTTTCCTAGCTTGAAAGTCCCATGACACTTCCCAGCAGCTGCTGTGAACCAGGGATGCCAAATGTGGAAATTGTTGAGTCTACTTTTTAATACTTTATGATGCTTTAACATGGTAGTATTTAAAATGTAAACAAAGAAATGTGTACACTCTAAACATTCATCTGCTTGATTTTAAGACACATAAAAAACATCTATGGCAATTCTTTTGATGGAAATCAAGCGATAAATTAGTTTTAGTTAATCTTTCCTTAGTTGCTATTCTTTGAACCCTAGCTAAAATCTTTAAATTACCAATCTAAGCCTTTATTTTATTTGCACAAAATACACAAATTAACTTTCTATGGAAAAGGGCAAGACAGAACAAAACCAATATATTCTTCAACTAAGTATCTAAAAAAGGATTCACAGTAAATCTCATCTTCAAACACACTACAAGGTGTATGTGATTTGAATAAATATGAAAATTCTTATCACATAGTAGTCAAATAACTGGGGGAAAAGTAGTTTTTCTTTTACAAAGCCAACTTTTAAAAGGATATTTAATTTGGACATAAAAGTACATTTTAGGAAGATATAATTAATTTTATTTACAGAAATAGTTCTATGAAAATTATTTTCTGGGACCTTAATTTGTCAGTAAAAATGTAAAAAAAGAAGGAAAAGATCACCAAAGCATTAAAAAAAATGCACAGATGAGAAGGAAGGCAAGAAAGAATCAACCTGGCAAGCAGGTTTAAGTTACATGTTAGATTTATTAAATGTTTCTTTATTTTTTTAAACCCTTACCTTCTGTCTTAAAATCAATACTGCGTATTGGTTCAAAGGCAGAACAATGGTAAGGCAAGGCAATAGGAGTTAAGTGACTCACCCAGGGTTATACAGCTAGGAAATGTCTGAGGCCAGAATTGAACCCAAGATCTCTTGTCTCTAGGACTGGTTATTTATCCACCAAGCCACCCTGCTGCCCTCTCTTAAGTGTTTCTAAAGAATGATAGACTACATATAATATTCAATTTCATGTAGAAATCTCTATTCCACTCTGTATATGAAAATGCTTATTTATACTGCTTATTAAGTTTATTATAAGTTTATTGTCTCCTTAAAAAAATTTTAGCTGCTCAGTATGATGGGAAAACTCTCAGTTCAAAATTAATTATAAATAAAAAAGAAATGTAACTTCTTTCCCATTTTTTGGCAGAGATATGGGGAGTTGTTTTTTTTTTTATCTCACCAGTGTTGGGGAACTCCCTATGTGTCAACTAACTTCAAAGCACAAGATTGTCAACTTATCTGTCACTTAATCTTAAGAAGAACCTGGGACAATGAGGGGATTGGCCACATGCTAATAAATTTCAAAGGCAGGACTTAAGCCCAGGTTTTTCTGATATCAAGGTCAGTGTTCTATTAATTATGCCAGGCTATGCTGCTACTTCTATTATCTCTTATGTCATTTATAATATTAAACATGTGCCTCAAATCTCACAAGTTATGCTGAAAATTCTTTGCCAATTTGAATAGATAAAACTCATCAAAGAAGATGACCCAAGTTACCTCTCCTTTGTGATCTCTGGCAGTGGACCATTTTCAGTTTCCATTAAGACACTGCCTTCTAAAGAAATGTGTGAAGCACAAAAGCAAAACAAAAGCATGGAGGTGATCTGGAAGGCTGTGGGTTCATAAAGAAAGTCCAAGATTTAATGTAGAGAGGAGAAATGTGGGTCACAAAAAGTTGGAGACTACTCAAACAGAAGGAGGAAAGAGGCTCACAGAAAGAAAAGGATTGAGAAGAGCCTGAGGAGAAGGAATTTGATGTCAATGCTAATAAGAAAAGTGAAGAAACAGAAGTTGACAAAACAAGTTCCTTACTGAAAAAGAAAAAGAAAGAAATTTAAGACTGTCAAATTGTTAAATGGTGATAAAAGGCTGGAAAGGAGTAAGGAGGTGATAAAAGGATGTAATGATGTTTGTTGCTCCCTGACCCTATCCCACTCTAACTTATTCTTTTGTCAAACCCTCTGGATATCTGGTTTTATTTTTAACAAACTGCCCTTAATAATGCCCTACTTCAAGGAATTACTTTGTATATATTTTGTTTTTAATTTTAATTGTAAATGCCTTTTCATCTCAAAATATAAAGTCCCAGAAGGCAGGGATGATTTTTAGATCTTAGGCATATATGAGGCCCTTAGAACTACTTACTCAATTGAACTGCATTTGGAAGACGCCAGTTAAATATATTGTTTTCACCATTTGTTAGGTTCAGTTCTAGACAGTCATCCTTACATTTGAACTTATGGTCCACAAATCCAAATTTCTGATACTCAAGGCTGGGGTTGAGTCTTTGGACCCAAGAACCAAACCTCAACCCAGTCAATTGTTCTCCATGATTCCTTCCAACATTAAGATTATCTCCCATAGAATGGCGAGGGGAGGGAAATTTCAGGTTCTAGATTACTAATCTGTGAAAAGGGAGTAGATGGTGGTAGATGGAGTCACTGGTCAAGTCAGGGAACAGTGGGGCCAAGATGGTTTCAGACTAGAAGAAGAAAAGGGAGTTTGCAATATTTATTCTCCAATTCTTAGCCAGGCCATCTCTGCCTCACTCTAGGGTTGAGTAAATTATCTAGTTCCTCTATTTAGCTGGAAGGGGGCTCATGCAATTTACTACTCATTAATTTATTTTTATTTTTAAAAAAATCTTTACCTTTTGTCTCAGAATCTGTGTATTATTTCCAAGGCAAAAGAGCTGTAAAGGCTAGGCAATGGGGATTAAGTGACTTGCCCAGGGTCACACAGCTGGGAAGTGTCTGAAGGCAGATTTGAACCCCAAGACTTCTTCCCATCCCTAGGTCTGAAAAAAGTAAAAATCTGAATAAGTGAAAGAGTGTTGGGGTACCAATCAATTTCCTAATACTAGCATACTAAGAACATATACTAGGAACAGGTAAAGTGGCTTAGTGGACAGAGATGGGAGGTCCTGGGTTCAAATTTGACCTCAGATACTTCTTAGCTGTGTGACCTTGGTCAAAGATACTTAATCCCAATGGCTTAGCCCTTACCGTTCTTCTGCTCTGGAACTGGTACTCAGCATCAATTCTAAGCCAGAGGTTAAGGGTCTTATAAAGGGGGTGGGGGAGGGAGGAACATATACTAGTATGAGGAAGGAAGTGTGGAGAGCATTTGGGTGAAAACCAATGAAGAAATAAACAGGCTGCATGGGGCAGCTCAGGGGTCCCTGATTATGAGAAACAACCATGGAGACCTATATCAATATCATGTCATCCATCATGATGCTGGTCTAACCAAAAAAAAAAAAAAAAGCCTAATATATTAAAAAAAACTTACATTCTTACCCAAAAATCGATCTCTGAACATAATCTTAATTACGTCATATGTGATTCCTCATTCTTGCCCCACATGTAGAATGTGTGGCTATATCCTGTCGTTTGGTTCTCCACAGCCTTTCAGTATAGGACCCTTTCTCTCTACTGCAGCCTCTGAACACCAGTTCAGGCTTCATGATCTCTCACCTAGACCATGGCAATAACAGCCTTAATTTTTTTTTCTTTTTTACTTCAAGCTTCTCCTAACTCCCATCCAGCCTCTCTTCAACTGCTATGACAACTTTCCTAAAAGAGGAGGTCTATGTCACCCTCATCCTCAAATTTCTCTATCTTTGTGCCTTAGCCCTGGATATCCTCCACGTCTGCCTCCTCACTGCCTTGGTTTCTCTGGTTTCCTTAAAGATTTAGTCCAATCCCACCTCTTGCCAAAGGACTTTCTCTTTCTGCCTCCCCTTTCAGATTCCCTTCATCCTACACACTGTATAGATCTTAAAGGTGTCTAGATATTTGCATGTTGTCTTCCTTATTGGTCTGTATACTTGTTGAAAGCAGGGATTACATAGTTTTTTTGCTTTTTTTTGGTATGCCCAAGAATCAGCACAGTGCCTGGTCTCTGAAGGTCTCTGTATGTTATTATCCTCCTGAGAGGACTATCTTATGTTGCGAACTTTGATTTGAATTGAGTATAATTTGGAACAAGAGATTATCTCCCAGAATCCAGAAGGTGAACTTTTTGTAGAAGGTGTCACAAAGATGCCTGCAGAGACCACACGTGGCACCAAAAGATCCAGAGTGAACTTTGGGATGTGCTAAATTTGAAGTGGGGGGGGAGGGGGGGGTTGAATGCATTTGTTTTGAACGTACACTCTTATGCCAAAAGGGGACTGTCCCCTATTTGACTTTGTGTCAATGCACCTAACATAGGTTTTCTTCTTCTTCTCTTTTATTTCCCTCTTATCCCCATATTACTGTAATTTCCCTTTAGAAGCTGTAATATTGTATGTACCTCTAGTTAAAGTTATAAGTTAGTTATGTTTCCATGATCCACTGGGGAGACTTGTCTCCCAAAGGAGACCAACATCAAATGCTTGTTTTAATGATAACTTCCTCTTTCAAGAGGTGGAGAAATTAAGAAGAGAACAGCTGATTCTGAATTTGAGGCAGCTAGGAGATAGAGTGGATAGAGTGCTGATGACTTGATTTCAAATCCAGCCTCAAACGCTTACTAGTTGCATGACCTCGGAAAGTCACTTAACAATTGCTTGCCTCAGTTTCCTCACTTGTAAAATGGGGAAGATGACAGTACCTGCATCACAGGGTTGTTGTGAAGAAGAAAGGAAATAATATTTGTGAAGCACTTAGCACAGTATTTGGAACTTAAGTAGGTGTTATACAAATGCTTATTTCTTTTCCATTCTCTTCCCCTTCCTAACAGGGAAGAACTAACTGGTTGTTAGAGGAGAAACAATGGAAATATTAAAGGAAGTGATCATTTGCACATTTCTCTCAGAACCTCTAACAGAAAAAGAAAGGAAATCTTGGGATCTTCTGACAAATTCCTATATTTTTGAAGGGGCAGATTTTCAGAGATTTGGTATCATGCTGATTAAAACCTTGCATTCAAAACTAGGTTGAGAAGAAAATAAGGGATAAAGAAAAGCACAGAAGAAAAATATAGGTAAATTGGATTGTATAAAAGATAAAAGCATTTGCACAAACAAAATTAACATACCTAGAATAATAAAAGAAACTTATTTTTTAAACTGTTACCTTCCAAAGCAGAAAAGCAGTAAGGACTAAGTAATTGGGGTTAAGTGACTTGTCCAGGATCACATAGCTAGTCAATGGCTGAGACCACTTTTGAAGCCAGGACCTCCTGTTTCCAGGCTTGGTTCTATGTATCCCCTGAGTCACCTTACTGCCCCATATGAGAAACAAATTGGTTAAAAATACACTTCACAAGGGGAAAGTAAAAACATGAATCATGTAATCATGGAAAATTTTTCTAAAAAATTAAATATTTAAATATTTAAAAAAATACACTTCACATAAAATATTACTTACACAAAGCCAACAACCATTTCCCAAGCCAACAATATGAATAAATAATCAAAACATTTTCAAGGGAAAAAAGCCAAAATAGCAATAAAATGAATGAAAAATGTTTCAAATCACTGGCAAGAGAAAATGAAAAGGAAAACTACATGTAAATTTTAATTCACATCTAGCAGATTGGCAAAGATGATAAAAGACAAATAGTCATTGGTGGTAGGGCTATGGTATGACAGGTAAATGAGTACATTGTTTTTGAGGCAGAACTGGTCTATTTAGTCTTGAAAATAATTTGGAATTATCCTAGAAAATATTTAAACTCCTCAAATGCTATGACCTAGCAATTCTCTTTATGATGGAATTTTGGAAGATAAACTAACTTTTTGACTTAGAATATGGATTGAGGAATAGCTGAAAAAAACTGAGGGGGGGGAAATGGAATTAAATTATATTTTGACAAAATAAATGATGACAATAAAGACTTCAGAGAAATTTGGGAAAACCTTTCTGAACTGATGCAGAACCAAGGAATCAGAAGCAAGAGTGAAATAGCACCAAAATATACAACTATCAACATAATATGAAAAAAAAAAGACACAATTAAAAGATATCTGAACTTATTCAATGCAATGATCAGCCCTGACTCCAGAGGTCAGACGATAAACTTAACCAGACTTTCCTCCTCATAGCAAAAAGGCAGTAAGCTTCATTTGTGGCTTCATTTGCTTACATGTTAAGTATTTCTTTGTTAAAAAAAGAGGATTCTGTATGGGTATGGGCAATTTCTAGAAATTGAGAGTGAAAAAAAAAATCAAGAAAACTTTTTTTTTAATTATGTAAAGGGAAAATGTAAATTTAGTTTGTATGTTCAAAATTGGTTGAAAGCCAGGTCCTAGGTTCTAATTTGACCTCAGACATTTCCTAGCTGTTTGACTATGGGCAAGTCATTTAATGCCCATTGCCTAGCCCTTACCACTCTTCTGCCTTAGGTTCAATACACTTGATTCTAAGATTAAAGGCAAAGATTTTAAAAAAACAAAGTATAATAGACATCACAATGTTTTCAAAAGCATTTATGGATATAGACATAAATTATTAAGTATTCACTGAAGCCCCTCTGGCTATAATGTTACTTAAAAATTGGAGTGGGTAGGGGGTAGCAAAACTTTTTTATAAGAATGCAATAAAACTAGGGAAAATCTGGTATGATAGTGATTTGCCTATTTACTCTTATAGTTTAAGAATGGTAGATCACTATGTAATATAAGTCAGTCCAAATTACATGAAAAAATGCCTTGGACTTAAAAAATCTGATCCTTCCTTAGACATCAGTCCTTCCTGCCTGCTTTGCCCTCTCCTAACTAGAGAACACATAGAACCATAGATGAAATTTTGATCTAGTCTCCTTTCCCTGACTGAAAGATGCCTGAAAATAGATTGCTAAGAATAGAAATGCCATCATACTTGAATCCTTTGAAAGGTAAAGAAATGATTTGAAATGCATTCCTTTTTTTGCCTCCATTTTCCAAGTCATTGAATAAGAATGACAAAATTACTCCCAAGTTAGCTTTTTAAAATTTACAAAGCACTTTCCCCTTGGCAACTCTGCATGTTAAATAGTAGAAGTAGTATTATCACTGTTTTATGGAAATTCAGCCTTAGTGAAAGTAAGTGGCCCATCCATGGATATTCAAATGTTCAAATCCTGGTTTCTTCTAATATTGGTCCAGTGCTCTCTGTGGCACACAACATTGCCCCCTCCCAGGAGTCACTAAATGGCTAAGTGATTGGAATCAATTCAGCACACTTGGTCCAAAATTGTGTATCACCAGAGTGAATCTATGCCTATCTAGTACATCCTAAGCATCTTCCCCTGAAATAAGAATCTCCCCGTGGCACTCACAGGTTTTTCAGAAATAACCATATCAAGAATGGAGTAACAATTCTGACTCTAGTAAATCAGTCAATACCTCCTAAACTCTCCCAATATGCAGAAGAGGAGAGAAAGGAAATGTAAGCTATACTCTCTCACTTTTATAATTTCACAAAAAAAAACTGAGGAGAGATGAGTATGAAAAAGACGAAACAAAGAACTAGAAATATAAGAGTAAAAGAATATAATTTGAATTAATATTGAGAGAATGACTGGACCTGGGGACTCATGAATGAAGGTTGCCTAGAAGTAATGGATTTTGACTGAACAGGGCACGGGTATTTGCTGAGAGCAGGGAAAGAGATCTTTTATTAAGGGACAAATGACATTTAGAAAGGCTTCAAAGTGTGCACGAGCTTCCAGGATAAATGCTTTCCTCGTCAAATGGTTTAGACCTTCTTCATTTTGACAGTCAAGGATCAATGTTCCATCCCCACTCTCCTCCCAACACACACACACAACTGACCTTCGATGTTCATGGCCTCCCTCAGCACTTGGAGCTTCTTCTGCCTTCCTCGTATCCTGTCCAAGGCACTTGATATCGCTGGTGAGGTGGGTAACTCTGGTGTGTGGCGAACTGGAACCAGTCTCTGAGGACCAAAGATGTCCAGGGCTAGACTTCCATCTGAGTATCTTGCCTCCTTCCTTCTAGGAGCAGTAGAAGCTTGAGCTCTTATTGCCTCGGGTAAACAGTGCCGAAGCCTTCCAGCCCCAGCAGAGAGTCCGTCTTCATTGGCTGGGTTGTCAGAGGAGCAGACCAAGTCCAAGGAGGAGGCCCAGACCTTCTGTTTATGAAGCACATTGGGGCCAAGGCTGCCTTTTCTTTCAGTGCCATTAGTTTTATAGTGATAAAGGGAACAGGGACCTTCTGATTCTTCATATCCAGGGTTATAATCTGAGGAAATTTCCTTGAAAAAATCTTCCTCACCCGATGTGTCTCTGATGGAGAGAAATCCCATTGACTTACTAAGCCCTTTGTTAAGAAAGCTCTGCTGAGAAAATGGAGTCCTGGGTACAGCTAGAACATCAGAAGTGGAGCTTCTTCCTGAAATGATAAGAATCTATCATGTATGCACATATTTTTTCATACTCTATACTGGCATTAAAATTTCAAGTGACTAGATATTTTCTTAATATTCTGAAGAGGCGGAATCCAAATAAATTACCAAAGAAATTTTACCCTAGAGCATTTGAAAATGAAAATATATGCACTATCTCATTTTTTTCATGAAAGAAAGTATTTCTACTACTATCCAATCTAATATAATGTCCAATATTCCAGAAACTGATTGAATATTAGATTATATCAGTCTTGCTTTCCACTACCTTATAAGCAACCCTAGTTTAGTTTAGTGATTCAAATAAATAGTTTTTAAAATCCCTGCTTTTAGTAAATGCAGAAAAATCTACTTTCTATGATTCTGATATTTACTTTGTGATGAGTAAAGTACATCTTATACTGAATAGTGAAAGGTTCTATAAACTAATATACTGGGAGTGCATTTTTTAAATCTTGCATAAAGTGTACATATATGCTATCCCAGCTCTTATTTAAATTCACAATTCCCCCCGTTAAAAAAAAAAAAAAGTAATAACTAGATGGTGTAGAAATAGTAGAAACTTGAGCTTTTATTGCCTCAGGTAAACAGTGACAAAGCCTTCCAGCCTCAGCAGAAAGTACGTCTTCATTGGCTGGGTTGTAGAAATAACTAGATGTTCTAGATGGTGGTTGAATTTCTAGGCTAGCCCATAAAAGCTTTTAAAGTAGTTCAAAGTAATTTCTACACAATTAAATATACTACAAAATGTTTCTGTCATACTAAGTTCTAAAACAAGTGAGGTAGATGGAAACATCTATGGATGTCATTGGGGTTTCTGGGAACTAAAAAAGTGCTTTAGGGCTTTATAGAACTGACAATTGGGTCAAATTTCACTTCTAAATATATTAGACTTTACAAAAATGTAGGCACATTGTTAGCATTATTGTAAATCATGAACAGAGGTGGTATCATCTCCAACAAATGACTAACTTGACTTCTAATAAAACACTAAATCAGAGAATGAGAATTAGGAGGGAGCTCAGAAGCTACCCAGTTCAAACAAAATCTACCTAAGAATCCACTCTATAATGTGCTTTTCTTGGAGACCTCTAATGAGTGAAAACCTACTATAACCTCGTGTGGGCCCATTTCACACTTGGTTAGCTCTAATTTAATCTTTCCTGACAATAAGCCTCAATTTCTTATTAGGCAATTTTTAACCCCTGCTTCTAGTTTTGAGGGACTGGAGTTCAAGTTCCATTCTCTGTTGGCTGAGTAAACTGGGTAAGGTCACCTATTCTTTCTGAGTCTTTGTTCCCGCTCACCTGAAAAATATAAGCATAAAACTTTGCTCCCTACTTGAAAAAAGTTATAAGGAAAATATCTTGCAAACCTTAAAATGTTGTATTTGTTGCTTAGTCATTTTCATTTTTGTCTGACTCTTCATGACCTCCATTTATTTTATTTTTTTTTTTTTTGGCAAATATACTAGAATGGTCGGTCATTTCTTTCTCTAGCTCATTTTACATATGAGGAAACTGAGATAAACAGGATTAGGAGATTTGCCCAGGCTCATACACCAAGTAAGTATCTGAGGTAAGATCTGTACTCAGGAAGAGGTCTTCTTGACTTCAGGACTGGCACTCTATCCACTGTGCCAGAAAGTGCCCCCAAATGCTGTATAATTAATTATACACTACTATTACTATTTAAAGTCAAAGGACCTAGATGTAAATCCCAGATTTTAAATACCACTGTGACCCTGATTTATTCTAAAGGCTTTAAAAAAGTGTCTTTTAGCAGCACTAAGTCTCATGACTCTGCTTTGGGCGTTCCCATGGAGCTCACCTTCTTGGAACATTGATGATAATTCTGCTAAAAGCCCACAAAGGTGTGAGTCACACTCCAAGGAAAGAATGGGGACTTGACTCACAGCAGGGATGTAATCTAAACCGTCTCCAAGCCCTGCTATGAATCTCCCAGAACATGAAGTTGAGGTTCTGTGTTAGTATACTTCTTGTGTCCTCAGAGAATGCAAGTGATTATGATTTTAAAGGTAATAACCAGAGGGACAGCTAGGTAGTTCAGTGGATAGAGAGCTGTGATAGAGATAGATACATCCTGGATAGAGAACATCCTGGGTTCAAATCTGGCCCTGGCCAAGTCACTTAACACCCATTGCTCAGCCTTTACTGCTTTTTTGCCTTGGAGCCAACACACAGTATTGATTCTAAAACAGGTCAGGACTTTTATTTTTTAAAAAGTGGTATTAACTAGTAGAAGATGGGAACTAATTTGGGAGTTAAGGTAGGGCTTGCCTCAGGCGCTGTGGCCAAGTATTACTATATAACCTCTGGAGTGTTTGTTCTTCTAGAATATAATCATATGAACGATCGATTCTGATATACTCTGTATATATCTTGCATGTACATCACTGTTGCTATGTTGTCTCCCACATTAAGATGAGATCTCCTTGAGGCTCTTTGTTTATGGCAAATAGCAAATTACTAATTAATTCCTGTTGACTTATTACAAGAGGCCATATGATTAGAGAAATTAAAATCCAGGAAGCCATTTGATAGTACCATCCATATGAAGTCATGACAGCAAAACTGTTCTAACACTTAAAAGTAATATGTGAGGGGAAGAAAAGTAATATGCATCAAATTCCAAATTGGAATGGAATTTAGCTTTGAGTCCACATTTGAACTCAGGACCTTCAGACCTGGCTCTACCTATTGAACCAAACTTATACTCAATGTGATAATTACTAGCTTTGTATTTCTGTCCACTCCATTCTTCATGACTGTTTGACCCCCTCTTCCTTTCTTTCTGCCATATCCCTCCTCAGATATCCAATTTCCTTTAATCAATTCCTCTCCAATTCATACTCCTTCCCTCAAATACTCCCCCATCCCTTCCCCTAGTCTTCCTAGTTCTAAATTGGTCCATTTTCCCAAAGGTCCGTCGCTTACTTTTTAATTCTTATTCTATCCACATTCCTAAAAATTCCTTCCTTATCCTCCAAACTATGTCCTCCTACTCTTGATAAAGAATTCAATTCTGAAATCTCTCCTCTATCTTGTCTCCTAAGAGTTCCTCCCACATACCCTTCTATTTTTTTTCTTTCTTTTTTTTTTTTTTTAACCCTTAACTTCTGCGTATTGGCTCATAAGTGGAAGAGTGATAAGGGTGGGCAATAGGGGTCAAGTGACTTGCCCAAGGTCACACAGCTGGGAAGTGTCTGAGGTCAGATTTGAACCTAGGACCTCACGTCCCTAGGCATGACTCTCAATCTACTGCACTACCCAGCTGCCCCCCCCCCATTTCTTGATATGTACTTCCCTTTAGGTATACCTCCCCCTCTCCTTTGCTTATCCCCTGGTCCTCTTTTCTCTTATTCCATCCACCCTTCCTTCTTTTATTTCCTCATTCCCCAAGAGGACTCCCAGGCACTCCCTTTTCCAAATCCTGCTTCCCTCCTATTTCTCTGTATATTAAGAAAAATTTTATCCTTCTAATTGTTTATGTTTTTGTCTATCCCCAGGACTGATGAGAGTAGGATTCTAGTACTACAATCCTCCACTTCTTCCTCCCCTTCTCTGTGGCAGTTCCTTCACTCATTCCTCCTAATGAGATAGCCAATTCCATCCTACCTCCTTCTGGTCACTAACATTTCAGTTCATTCCATTACATTCACCTGGAGCTCAAATCTTTCATCCACACATGCCTCTTCAAAATATCCAGGGAATGATACCATTCCCAGGGGCTAGAGATGACATTTTTCTATAGAGAAATCAAACATTTTGATCTTTTGGGTTACTTATAACTAGTCTTTCATTACCTTTATATGTTTCTTATGATCAAATTTTCAACTGAGTTCTGGGTTTTTTTCCCTAGGAATATTTGAAACCCTTTCAGTTAACGAAATATCCATTTTTTTACCTTTTTTAATTCTGATCATCTTTGCTTTATTCTCGCTTATAAGCCCAGTTATTTGTGCTTCGTGTCCTATGTTCTTTTAATGTTGAGACTGCTATTAGACTGTGTTATTCTGGCTGTAGCTCCACAGTATTCAAATTATTTTTTTCTTGTTGCTTATAATATTTTCTCTTCAACCAAGGAGGTTTAGAACTTAGCAATGATGTTCTTGTGCATTTTCACCTTTGAGTCTCTGAGAGGGTGATAGGTGGATTCTTTCCATTTCTATTTTACCCGCTGATTCTAGAATAGGCAGATTTCCTTGATGATTTCTTGGAATGTAGTGTCTAAATTCCTTTTTTGATCATAAATTTCTGGGAGTTGAACTATTCTTGTAATATCTCTTATTTTCTAGGCAGTTGTTTTTGTGATAAGACATTTCATATTCTCTTCTATTACTTCATTCTTTTGATTTTGATTTATTATTTCTGGTTGTCTCAGGAAATTGTTAGCTCCCCCTTGTCCATTTCTAGTTCTTAATTTCTTCTGTGAGCTTATGGATTTCTTTTTCCTTTTGGGTGATCTATCATAATTTTCTTGTTTTTTTTGCATTACTCTTATTTTTCCTTTTAATTTTTCTTCAACTCTAGCATAATTTTAAATTTTGGTAGATTAAAAAATGCTTACAACAAATGCATTCAAAAACAAAACAAAACTGAGGGAATGGAAAAAGTTTACTGTTCATCAAATGAATCTAAAAAAAATAGAAGTTGTAATCATGGTATCTGGCAAAGCAAATCAGCCAATTCAAAAAACCTAAAGAGATGAACAAATAAACCATTAGGTTTATATTTCCTCTAGATTCTTCTACTATAAACCCAATACTATGTTCCTTCTATTATTTTACTTTATTCTCTAAGTGGCACTGTTCCCACTGACTCTATTCACCTTATTCCTTTTAACTTCTCATTTGCTACCCCTTTATTTTTGGGATTTGTCTTATTAGATTTTTTTTTTGCCTACTTTTACCTAGTTATATAATTCTTCCCCTCTTTTCTTTTCAGTCAAGTTTTCTTCTCTTCCATTTCAATTAGTCCTGTTTATTAGTTTAAAATTTTTCACTTTTTTGTACCCCTTTCTAAAAAGCATTTTCCTCACTCTCTTCATTATGCTACCCTTTTCATTAATGATACTTTTTCATTCTACTGTTGATTCTTATTCTGTGATTCATTACTTCTATAATTATTAACTATGGTCTCTCTCTTTTTCAACTATATTCTTCATATACTCAAGGCTTCCAAAGTATTCATTCTAGTCTATCCCTATTAGGTAATTTCTACCACTACCTTGTAGAATTTTCTTGTGGATTCCCTTTTTTCATTCTCCCCTACTCCCGGAACAATGATAATTATTGCAAGTACCATAGAGGACACTGTCACTAGGGATATTTCTCCACCCCCCTCCCCACATCCCTGATTACATCATTTATATATTCACCCTTCTCTGGTTATCATTTTCCCTCCATTTGCCTCAAAATCTCCTTGGGTTTATTGCTCTCATTCCCTCATGTACCAGTAATACCCAGGACTTCCAAGCCCCATCTCCATCACCACTTTGAAGGCAGGATGAGTAGACTTTTCAAGAACTAAATCCTCTAGGCCACAGGCAGCATGAAGTTCTTATCTCACCAATGAAGCAAAATCTCCTTCCTTTCCCTTTTCTCTTCAGTTTTTCTCCCCTCCTCCTTGCCTATTCCTCTTCTCTTTCTGAGACCTCGAGTCACTAAGCCATGCTCCTCTATATTTCCCTGTTCCTTTCCCCTTGTTAAATGTATTCTTTCATGTTGTAATATACTACTCTCATGCCCCAATATGATTCACTTGTCAGCAAGTTGTCATTAGGTTCTGTCCATAATTCTCCAGGACCACCTTCTTCACCTTTATTTCCACCAAACCTACACCTTTTCCCCTTTTTCCTTGTGTATATTTAGAAATAAGTCTTTTGTAGGTCTCTATTATCACTCTGAGGCTACTCTTCAATTCTGGTGTTCTGTCTAAAGTTTAAACACTTATTGACTATTGAATATTCATCTTTTTTCCATGTATAATTAAGCTTAAATTTGCAGGGTAAGTCACCCCAGGGTTCAGGTTGCTGAACCTATAGAACATGAGCTGGAGGGGGCTGCTCCCTTCCCCCTCTCCACAAACACCTGAGCACATTTCTCACACGAACCATCCCTCAGCCCAGCAGCCCAGTGGGAACTTCCTTCCTCCCCTATCTGGGATAAGGCAGGAAGGGTCACATATGGCACTTTTGACACTTGGTTTCTAAAAGGTTCATCATCACTGCCCTAGAGTTTATCCTGCATGCCACTGCTCTTCAGAATACATTATTCCACTCCCTCCAGTGTTTTCTCCAGTGGATGCAGAATAGTTTTGCATTATTTGAATTTCCTTTCCTTAGTATTTGAAGATCTTCCTCCTAATCACTTGCAGAACTTAATAAATTTTAACCATACTATATTATATTGAAGTTTGCAGCCTTGTTTTTCCCTCCTTGGGGGTGACCTATGCTTTCTTCAACTGGTATTTCATTTTTAGAGATCTATGATCATTAAGTTTTCTCTTTGCATCTTGTCTTCAACAGTAATTTTTTTTTTTTTTGGCTTGGACAAGGAGTGTTTTCTTTTAATGTTGCTTTTTGCCTCTCTTCTTCTATATTGTCCTTCATTTCTATATATTTATATTCCCAATTTAGTGTTTTCTCTCTTTTATTTCTTTGGTGAGACTTACCATTATAAATTTCAATTTTTCTATTCTGTCAATTATGTTTGTCATAAATCCTGCTCTCACAATTCTCATTTCTCTTTTGAACCACTCAGGAATAGTGTGGTATGGTTCCACATTCTGCTCACATTAGATGGGATATTCTATCTTATCAAGTGGAGGGTTGTTTTTCTTTGTCTTGGGGTAATTATTCATCGATGCCTGAACTTATTAGAGCTAGAGGCCATATTTACTTTTTCTGTTAATGGTTTTCCCTGTTGATGTATCTGCTTATTTTCAAAGTCACTGAGTTTTATTCTTCCTGAGATTTGTTATTCCCCCTTATTTGCTTTTTAACTAATGGTGGTTTTCTTTGGGATTCAAGTGTTAACTACTCCCATGTATGTGCAGATTTTTATTTGATAACCCCAATTAAAACATTTTTTGCATTCTCCCATTTTGCTCCTCCACTGTATTCCATTTCCTGGCGGATCCTTTTACAAGTAACAAAACAAAACTCTTTTTAGGTCCTCAGACTAATTAGATTTAAGACTAATGATGTGGTTCTGAGGATATATATATATATATAACCTCCCTATATTAGAATTTAAGTAGTTTATCTTTTTTTGGTGCCTTATTATTTTTGATTCATGTTTACTTATGCTTGTGTTTCTATTTCATTGTTTCTATTCAGCCATTTTATAGAAATGTTTGGAAGTGTTCTTTTAAAGGCCCATTTTTCTACCATGAGATGAATCATTCTCAGTATTGCTGATTAAGTGATTCTTGGGTGTAAACCTATATAACTTTTGCCTTCTTTAGTATCATATTTTATGTTTTCTGTTCCTGTATGGTAATTGCTAAATCTTATGAACCTTACTATATACTTCCTTAGTACTCAAATTCTTTCTTTCTGGCTCTTTGCAGTATTTTTATTTTGACCTTGAGGCGTTGGATTAAGGCAATAGTATTCCTGGGAGTTTTCATAGTTTTTCCTACCAGGAGGTAAACAGAAGATTCTTTCTATTTCTACTTTGTCCTCTACTTCTAAGAGATCTTTTGTGATTTCTCAGATATTCCAATGAATCACAAACTATCACTCTTTAATCTTTTTTCTAGCTCAATTGTTTTTGTTCTTACACATTTTTCTTCCGCCCCACCCCTGTAGTCTACTGACTTTGTTTTAATATTTCTTATTGTCTTTGTGGTATTATTACCTAACTTGGTTAATTCTTATTTTCAAGGAGCTTTTTTCCTTAGATTAGGTTTTGTATAGTTTCTTCCAAGCTTTTAATTCCTCTTCCAATTTGTCCTTTCATAGTCTCTTTTCTTTCATTAAAAAACCCCAAAACTTAGTTTTTTTAAAGAACTTTTTCATGTCATTCAAGAATTCTGGATGAATTTAAGGACATACTGTGCTTTTCTTTTGAGGATTGCTTAAAGATGTTTTGGAATCCTTGTCTTCTAGTTTGTTTCTTGTGTATCTCTGACACCATAATAACTTTTTATGTTGCAATTCTTTTGTTTGTTTGCCTATTCTTCATGCAAAGAAAACTTTATCATGATGTTTGAATATTTGCACTTAGCCCTGTGCTATGAAAAACTGGATTTTTATAAATTAGAGTCGTTTATTGCTTAACCCACTATGTACAGGACATGCTATGACCCTAAAGACCTTCCAGGTCTAACAGTCATTATGCTTTTTTTGCACATAGAGAACACTAAAAGGAATGTAAGGAATTTTTTGCCATTATAAATTTCAGACAACTTATGTGCTTTATTTGGAAACTACTAAGATGGGCTTGAAAAAACTACTTTTTTCTTTCTGAAATTTATGAAAATATATTTCTTTTCTTACATTTCCCAATTAGGACTCAGTTGATATTTTCTAGATATTTATAGAGGGGTTGTATGAAAGAGTTTAGCTATTTATCACTATGTGGATTCTGCTCCACTCTTTGCCCTCTCTTGATTCCATGTATTTGTGAAAGCTGTTCCTTGTATCTATAACGTACTATTTTATAAACATTTCTACCAGTTGAATATGTTCTGTTTTTTCAAGGCCCTGATCAAGAAATATTTTCAGGTCCTTCTAACTTAAAACAATATCTATCCTCTAATATTTCTTATGCCATTTTGTTTAGATACTTTTTAAAATTTAATTCTATGTTCATCTATTTTATTCTTATTAGAGACATTTCTTAATCTCATTTTTATATCATAAACTCTTTGACAGCAGCAACTATGTTCTTTTAAATCTTTCTAATCTGAACATCTGAAAAGTGTTTTGATATTATGAAGTGATTTATTGAATAATATATAAAAGCTTATTTAATATCTTCAAACCACTTTTCAGTTTTCCCAACAATTTTTCCAAATGTTAAATTCTTATTTTAAAGATTTGGATTTTTACCTTTGTCAGATACAAGGTTACTACAATTTTTTATAACCATTTTTCGTATATCTATTATGTTCCATGGATCTACTTGTCTAGTTCTTAGACAGTACCAGATAGAAACTATAGACCAATATCTTATACCATTTATCAAAACAAGATCAAAATGGATATATGATCTAAGTAATATAGGGAGATACCATAAGCAAATTAGGAGAACAAGGAACATATCTATCACATTTATGAATAGGAGAAAAGTTTGTGAATAAATAAGATAGAAAGGATGGTGGAATATAAAATGGATAATTTTGAATGCATTAAATTAAAATGGTTTTGTACACATTAAATTAATACAGTCAAAATTAGAAGAAAAGCCATATGTTGGGAAAAAAATTCTGAAGACAGTTTCTCAGAGAGAAGTCTCATCTTAAAAAAAAAAGATAAGGAACTTTGTCAAATATATAAGAATTTGAGCCATTCACCAACAGATAAATGGTCAAAATATATGAACATATTTTTGGATGAAGAAATCAAAGGTATATATAACTATCATGAAAAAATTCTCTAAATCATTATTATTTAGAGAAACACAAATCAAAACACCTCTGAAATATCATCTCCTACCTATCATATTGGCTAAAATGATAAAGGAGGGGGGTAGCCTAGGTAGGTTCAGTAGGTTGAGAGTCAGTCCTAGAGATGGGAGGTCTTGGGTTCAAATCTGGCCTCAGACACTTCTTTCACTCTGAGCAAGTAACTTAACCCCCAATTTCCTATCCCTTACCACTCTTCTGCCTTGGAACCAATATATAGTATTGATTCTAAGGCAGAAGTTATGGGTTTTAAAAAAATAATAAAAGGGCAAAATGAGAAATGTTAGAAAGGATGTGGAAAAATAGGGACACTAATATATTCTTGGAACTGTGAACTGATCCTATCATTTTGAAGAACAATCTGGAATTATATTCAAATACCACTATTAGGTTTATTTCCTAAGATAATCAAAGAAAAGGGAAAAGAAACTATATGTTCTAAAATACTTAGAGCAATTATCTTTGTGGTGGCGAAGAATTGGAAATTGAAGGGATGCCTATCAATTGGGGAATGCTAAATAAGTTGTGGCATATGATGGTGACGTAATACTATTATGCTTAAAGAAATGATAAACAGGGTTAATTCTGAAAAAATATAGAAAGACCAAATGAAATTATGAAGAGCAAAACATGCAAAACAAAGACAACATTATACAGCAACAGAAATATTATTTGAAGAACGACTTATGTATGTCCACCTCTGGAGAAGGATTGATAAGAAGAAATAAACAGGACAGTTTTCTATATACTTTTTTTTTTTTTTGGTGATATGATGGCTTCTCCAATGGGGCCAAGGGAAGGAGGGTGTGAGTTAACTGAATATCTTCAAATGTTACAAAGAAAAATTTTTTAAAGCTCAAGTGATCAAACATATCCTACTCCAATGTGTCATTGTGGTTTTGTGCTATACATGGTTTCTCAAAGGCTATTAAAAAAAGAATGAAACAAGTAGGTCCTATCTACTAGTAGGAAAGTCTAGAACGGATTAATTACAAGTGGTTGAGTATTGAAAGAATAGTTGTTAATAGTTAAGTGTCAAAAGTGTCACAGAGCAGAAGGTGTGTGCCACTAGGAGAATCGAGCATGCAGGGGATCTGTGCTTGGTTTTGTCCTCTTTTGCATTTTTATGAGGAATGTGAGATAAATATATAGATTGTATGCTCATCAAATTGGCAAAAGACCCAAACTATAAGGAATAACAAACACCACAGTTGACAGCTTTGGGATCCAAAAGGATCTTGACAGGCTAGAGCAGTGATATTGAACCTTTTAGAGACAAAGTGCCCAAACTGCAACCCTCGTGTCGCATGTGAGCCCCTGATTTACCTCACACAGGAGGAGGAAGTGCTTCCATTAGGCTGCTGGGCAGAGGGGCAGGTAAAGTGAGAAGTGTCCTCAGGTGTGTGTGTGGAAAGAGGAAAGGGATCAGCTCCCTTCACCATGTGTGCCATAGGTTCACCAACATGGGGCTGTTGCATTAGCTTAAATCAAGTAGGCTAAAGAAATAAGGATAAATGTAAAATCTTGAACTATGAGTATAAAAAAAAAATCAGGCATATAAGGATAAGTTGGGCGGCATGAATAGACAGCAGTTCTGAAAAACTGTGTCTGTGTCTGTGCCCCTTTCTATCTCCTGCCCCTGTGATTCAGCGTGCAGAGGTACCCATCATAACACTTCCCTCTGGATACTAACTGCCTCACAGGTCCTTTAAGCTTTTGGAGAAACAAGGAGTAGAGAGGGTATATAAGTATGGTAGGAATGGGAATGTCAGGGTCTAAACGATCACCCTAGTGCAACTATCAATAATATGGAAATAGGTCTTGATCAATGACACATGTAAAATCCAGTGAAATTGTGTGTTGGCTATGGGAGGGGATTGGGGAAAGATAAGGAAAAGAACATAAATCTTGTAACCATGTAAAAATACTCTAAATTAATTAAATAAAATTTTCTAGAAAAAAAATGTTACTACTTATAAATGTGAATCTATTTTTCTACCTAAAAAAAAAATCTTAGAAAAATACTGCATTTAGTTCTAGTACATGGTTTTAAAAGGATACTCATAAACTAAGAGGGCAAGCAAAGTAATGAAGGTTAAGAGTAAGAGATGTTAAGAGAAATATCTTCTCTTACTAGTAAGAGAAGGCTCAGGGGGATCATGATAGCTATCATCAAATATATGAAGGGCAGTCAAATGGAGGAAGGATTAGATTTGTTATGTTAGGGCTCTAAGGGCATAATCAGAACTGATAAAAAGTTATATTAGCTGTGCTTCTAGAGTTGATGAGTTCTTTTCCTTTGGAGGTCTTCCAGCTGGATGTTCACTTGGCAGGTGGTGTTTTTGTTTTTATGTGGGGCAGTCTAGAGAAGATTCCTTATAATTTTTAAAAGATTTTGTAACAGCAGAGTAGGCTTCTTTTCAAGAGGCTGAGGAAAACCTCTTCATTTGATTCTGTTCTCCAACAGGAACTGGAATGAATGCCTTAGAGCAGAAGGACTTGGAAGCTTATTTATGTGGCCTTAGAGAAGAGATATTGAGATTAGGTTTTCTCAGGCAGAGAGAGGGCAGTAGCTAGAGTACTGATTTATTGCCTACTTGACCCAAAAGGGGAATTCACAGCCAGTACTTCTGATGTCCAATCTCATCAGTAGGAGAGGGGAAGATTTCAACTTTCTAGGCAGCATGTTCTCAGAAATTAGTCTACTATTTCAAAAGAGCACATTCCTGAATAGCATCTTTCTAGAGAAAAACTTAAAGGAATCTATGACTTGTGGGAGTAGGGGAACTGGAATTTGCTCCACCCTGCAATTACAATGAGTAATTAACATAATTCTTAATACACTTTTTCCCAAGGACTAACTAAGGTGAACAATATTGATTATAGCCTTTGGTGATGATTTGTTAATCAAGATAACCCATCATACAAAGAAAAAAAAAATCCACAACAATCTTCAGTACTAAGCAACCTCTTTCATCATATGAAGTGAATGCTTCAGAGTACTTGCAGAAGATATAAGGAATAAGAATTTAGATAATTTACAAACATTAACTCAATCATTAGTACTGTTAGTTCCAAGATGTTAGTACTTTTAACAAATGACAAAAGATTGGTCATAATATTGAAGAAACTAAATCATAGTAATCTTGGTATTATTACTATGAAGAAAAAAAGAAGGGGAAAAAAGGAAAAGGAGAACCAACAGATCATTATCTATCTGTAGAAGCTTAAAAAGGTTTACAGTTTTATCTTGGAGAGGTAAATGAAGAAGTTGGTTTCATCCTGTTTAGGAGCAAGGTGCATATTCTTAAGGGATATTTGGTTACTTTGTATTACATTGTTAATTATAAGAAATTACCAAGAAATTTCCATGAATGTCAGCTTTTCTATCAATATCAGTTGCAAAAGATGAGAAGTTGTGAACTAATTCAACCATTCTGGATGGCAATTTGGAACTATGTCCAAAGAGTGCTAAAAGACTGCCTGCCCTTTGATCCAGCCATACCATTGCTGGGTTTGCACCCCAAAGAGATCATAGGGAAAAAGACTTGTACAAAAATATATTTATAGTTGCGCTCTTTGTGGTGGCAAAAAACTGGAAAACGAGGGTATGCCTGTCAATTGGGGAATGGCTGAACAAACTGTGGTATATGCTGGTGATGGAATACTATTGTGCTCAAAGGAATAATAAACTGGAGGAATTCCATATGAAATGGAATGATCTCCAGGAATTGATGCAGAGCGAAAGGAGCAGAGCCAGAAGAACATTGTACACAGAGACAGATAAATGTGGTAAAATCGAATGTAATGGACCTCTGTACCAGCAGCAATGAATTGATCCGGGTCAATTCTGAGGGATTTATGGAAAAGAATGCTACCCACATTCAGAGGAAGAACTACAGGAGTGGAAACACAGAAGAAAGCAACTGCTTGAACACATGGGTCGATGCAGACATGATTTGGTATGTAGACTCTAAACGATCACCCTAGTGCAATTATCAATAATATGGAAATAGGTCTTGTTTGATAACACATGAAGAAACCAATGTAAATGCGCGTCGGCTACAGGGAGGAGGGGAGGCTAGGGGATGAAGGGGATAATAGGAACATGAATCATGTAACCATTGAAAAATTTTTTCGAAAAAATAAAAATTAAAAATGTTTGAAAAAAAAAAACCCATGTCTACTTTCCTGTCTCCACAAAATATTTTGGAGAAAATCTACCCAAATGTTGAGATGACACATGATTAGCTTTTGAGAAAGGCTTCAGTAGGTTTCAAAAATGATACCTGGCAAGATTATATCTTTATAGTCATGCAACTAATTAAAAAGTATGCTAAATACAACTTTACAAATTTGTAAATACAAATACAAAATACAAACACAAAACCCTATAATGCTTACTATGAAATGAATTGTGATTCATAATTACTCAAATAAGTTCAACAACCTCAGTGTCCATAGATATAAAACCAACTGCATGAAAACTATTTATAGTCTTACTATGGAAGGAAATTTGGAGAATAACCCATAAAGCTAGCTGATCAGTATATATATCTTCCACAACTGAAAATGAGAATGCACAGTTTTCTTATTGAACTTATCCTTCTGTAAACAAAATTCTATCATTTTAATTTTTTTATTTTTTAGCATTGATACTCTTGTTGGGTTGAGTCAGAGAACATCAGAGTATCTGAAGAATGAAAAGTTCCAAAGAGCAATTGAAAATACTCAGGTGGGTGGGAGGATATTGCATTATTTTAACAAAAAAGAATTTGACAAGATAAATAACATAAAAGAATGCTATTACATTGTGTAACCATAGAAGGAGGCAATATACTGAAAGGAAATGGTCATATACTGAAAGGAAAAGAGAACCTATAGACTAGGATACATAGAGTATCCTATATAGAGGATTTCATCTCAAAGATTTTAGTGGAGAAAGAGTAGTACAAAAGAGTAGGTGTGGAGAGGTGACTGATCTATACTATCTCAAGAAATTTCACAATTGGATGAAATCAGAGATACATGGAAAAATGGAATTCAGTGATACAAATGTGATATTTCCAATGCTTTCTAGATGTAGGACTTTGTAAGCATAGCTAAATAAAAATTATAGGAATAAGCCAATTAAGTAGGGTTAAATCACTAAGTGTAACCTATGTGATTCATATCCTATTAGTATATGCAAGCAAACTTTCATTAAATATTCTATCAATAATATGGAATTAGGTCTTAATCAATGATACATGTAAAACCCAGTGAAATTGTGCGTGGCTGGGGGAGGGAAAGAAGGGGAAAAGGGAGGGAAAGAATATGAAATATGTAACTATGGGAAAATACCTAAAATAAAATAAAAATCTCAAATTAAAATAAATAAAAATAAATGAATGTACTGATAAATAACAAACAAATAAATAAATGAATGAGTGCCTGAATAAATAAATAAGCAAATAAATGGATAAATGAATGAATAAATAAATAAATGGGTGGATAAATGGATAAATAAATGAACAAATAAATGGGTGAGTAAGTGAATAAATAAGTAAATAAATAAATGAGAGATAAAAGGTAGTCCTTGAGCTGTGTCTGGAATTGAGGTACAGATGGAATGCCCTGCCAGGAAGAGAAGTCATGAAAAATGAGGCTTGAAAAGGTGTACTGGAGTCAGGTTGTCATGGGTTTTACAATGAAAAAAATGCAGTTAAATTGTATCATAGTGGCAACAAGGAACTAGTGGGATTTCCTGAAGAGGGGAATGACAGATAAGACCTGGGCTTAACAGAAACACTCTGGGTGCTATGTGGAAGAAAGGCTGAAAAGAAGAGATTTGACATAGGAAAACCAAAGGTTTGAGCCTGTAACAACAGTGATTAAGGGGTGACTGTAAATGAAAAATAGAGGATAGAAGTGAGACATGTAGAGATAAATAGAAAAGATGTAGCAACTGCCTGGTTATGTGGGGTGAGCAATGCTGAGGAACTGACTCCAAGTAGAGGTATCTGTACATGTGGCTCTGGAGTTTTCTCAGAAAGTTGCAATAGGAAAAGCTGCTTTATTTTTATTTTTATTTTTTAAAATCCTTACTTTCTATCTTAGAATCAATATGTTTCTAAGGCAGGAGAGTGATAAGGGTTAGGCAACAGAGGTAAGTGATTTGCCCAGGGTCCCACAGCTAGAAGAGCCTGAGGACAGAAGAAGCTTCTTTTTGTCACTTGAACAGCTATGGGACCTTTAGAAACCACATAAGGTTGTTGTCTAACAAACAGAGGACCCACCACTCATCAGCAGAATGCCCCGTGAGTCTAAGTGTACCACTAGTATAAAAGCCCACTACAGAGAATAAATTTGATGGCAAATAAGTTCTTATTTCTCTTTTGGATATTCTGCTTTTATTCTATTCCCTCAAATATAAGAGACTCAATTTTTTTTAAACTTTAACTATTAAAGGGCAGTTTAAAAAACTCTTAAGAGATAATAATGATATGAAATAAAAATCTTACAGACTAATTTTCAGTATTACCAACATAATAAAGTCACTGTCTAAAACAATAGAGGTGGTCTAGCAAAAGATATGGGACTGGGCATGATATAAAAAGGTAGGACATTATGGTCGTATTTTTGGAAATCCAATAAATTAAAATCTTAAAATTGAACTACAAAAGTTTTCCTTATGGAGCGTACTGTGCAAAGTCACAAGCTAAAAATAGGGAAAGCAATCCTTTGAAAGGCTCTTTGTAAAACTATTCAACAACCCCAAAATCCTTGTTTATAGGCCACATTCAGTTTATGCCAGATTCAGAATCAAATGTGGCTTCACTAAACTGAAATAACAGGAACTCAGGAAAATAGCTGTTAGCCAGCAACATCCCTACTTTGTCATCCTTCTACTATATTTACCTTTTCTACTCAGATACTAAAACCTCAGTATGTCTGAAAAAAATCCCCCTTCGAAATACTGTTTATATTTACCAAGCAGTGAACTGTTCCTAAGCTGTTCTTAACAAAGCGCAGCCCACCTTGATCTTGAGCCAGTGGAGACCAACTATCTCTAAGCCACTGGGAATTGTGGAGTAAGTCACAACCTTTAACTGGACAGGAGAGGCCTGACCTCTCTGCCTAGCATCAGCCACTTCATCAGTAGTACCGAAGTCACATGAGAAGCTCGAGGTTCACACTTTAGCCATGGGAAAGATCATAAAAATTAGACAAGAAAAACTTTTTTAAGGTCATCCACTCATTTACAATTAGCTCATTCATCCTTACATATGAACCAGTATGAAGCAAATATCATGGATTTCTATTTATCTAATTAGACATTCCATTTAACATCTTTTTAGTCATGACCTAAACCAATTACTGCATGATGTTCTCTAATCAATATTTTAAGAAAACATTATTCCATGGCATCTAGGTGGCACAGTGGATAGAGCATCAGGCCTGGAGTCAGGAGGACCTGGGTTCCAATCTGCCCAAGACACTGTGTGAGCCTGGGCAAGTTACTTAACTCTGTTTGCCTCAGTTTTCTCATCTGTAAAATGATGGAAATGACAAACCACTCCAGTATCTTTGTCAAGAAATTGACTGAAAAAATGACCAAACAAAAACAATGGAACAGGACTTTTCTGGAGATCTTTCATAATATTTAATCTATATTTAACTTTTTATCCCCTTCTGATTCTCAATTTGCAAACAATTTTACCTTCAACAATAATTAGGCTGAATAAATTGTAGAATCTCATACAATTGATTAAAAAAGGTATATTGTATTACAGATGTGAATAGTTTCATAAACAACCCAAATAATAAGCTTGTGTTTTACCTAGGATCTAGAAGGCTAAAATAAACATTTAAAAAAATGGGGGGGGGGCAACTGGGTAGCTCAGTGGATTGAGAGCCAGGCCTAGAGACAGGAGGTCCTAGGTTCAAATCTGGCCTCAGCCACTTTCCAGCTGTGTGACCCTGGGCAAGTCACTTGACCCCCATTGCCCACCCTTACCACTCTTCCATCTAGAAGCCAATACACAGAAGTTAAGAGTTTAAAAAAAACTTTTTTTTGATTGTCACCTCAATGTGTTAGCAAGATAAAGGACAAAGTGCTATTGAGAAATGTTATTTATCTTAAAGTAACTTTCAGAGTATATTACAGGGTCAAAAAATATTCAGTTCATTTTTTTTCTCCAAAATCTATACCTGAAGTATACCAGTCCATTGAAAAGCTTTGTTCAAATTATGACCATGAGATACTCAAAATCCCAAAGTATCATCAGAATCATCAAAGAACTGTTACACTATTGATATACATTTAGCATTTTTGTTATTAACAATTAAATTCAACAATTAACAATTATTGAACAATTAAATTCAACAAGCATTTACTGTTACATTTGAGGCATTATATGGAGTGTCAGGGCTATAAAGACAAAATGATAAATAGTCCCTGCCCTCGATGTGCTAAAATTCTAGTGGAAGAACATTTAAATACAGATTGTTGCTGTTCAGTTGCTTCCGTTGTGTCCAACTCTGCCTGACCCCATTTGAGGTTTTCTTGGCAAAGATACTGGAGTGGTTTGCCATTTCTTTCTTTAGTTCATTTTACAGATATGGAAACTGAGGCAAACAAGATTAAGTGACTTGTCCAGGGTTACACAGCTAGTAATTGTCCACTGGATAGCTATAAGACACCTACATAGATAATATAATACAGTCTGAGGAGAGATTAATATTTGTCAGGATTAGGAAAAATGGAGGAGGGGATGGTTTGAAAGGTTAAAACTCTGGTGGATTATTGATTCTGAACAACTTTGCCCTATAAATATACTGTATAAATGTAAGGAATCTTTTATAAAGAGTAAGACTATTTCTTAATCATCATCCAAAGTGAGTTCAACAATATTTCTTTTCCTCTTTTTCATTGTTTGTTATAATGGATGGAGCATTGCCTAGGAATGGGGGTGAGGGAAGAGGAATATATTTAGAAATTAAAGTGATGGGGCAGTTAGAGTAGCAGGCCTGGAGTTGGGAGGATCAGAGTTCAAATATGGTCCACATACTTCTTAGCTGTGTGATCCTAGGCAAGTCACTTAACCTCAATTATCAAGCCATTCCTGCTCTTCTGCTTTAGAATGAATATAGAAGGAAGAGGTTTCAAAAAAAATTAAGCTGACAGAGAAGTCCCAGATGCAGCACCGAGGGCCTTGAGTTTGTGCAGTAGCAGGTGTGAGCTGGCATCTTTGACACTCACTAATCGCTTCCAAGTCACAAAACAAGGGAGCACTGATGAGAGGTCTCTGTTCTTCAGTGGTGTCTGAAGGTAGTCTTGGACTTTGGGGTGTGCCCTGAGGGAGGAGGAAGCAGCAGCTGTGTGGCTCCAAACTCGAGGAGTGAAGTAGGATCTCAGTTCTAACCTTTTACTAGATAAGAGTTGTGGATTCCTTTTTTTTCTTTTCTTGCTTTGTTGTTTTCTGATGCTCTAATTTCACGTCTGAATAGAAACTGTGAAAGCAGAATGGCACAGTAGATAGAGCAGGGGCCATTTAAGAGTCAGGAAGACCCAGTTTCCAGTCCTGCCTCTGACATGTCATGGCTGTGTGATCCTGAGGAAACTATTTGTTTAACATTTCGGTGTTCAGTGCAATTCTCTAATTGATGTAGAAGTCTATATTGTAAGAAGGAGTTTCCTCATGGGGCTTTTTCTATATTGATGAAATCATAATTCTAGATTGCTCCCAAAAGGGCAAACAAAGAAGCATGAACTTACAGATTCACATCATGAAAATATACTGAAAAAAAAGTGAGAAAACCATTTTCTTAAAACAAAAAAGGAAGAAGTGTGAAATAAATGAACTGAAGAAAGAATCTATTCAGTTTATTTAGATATAAATTAGTATTTTTCTTCCTGCTCAATTTACTTAAATAAATAGTTCAAGGAATCCAATGAAAATTTTCCAACATTTTTCTTATTTTTTTCGTATTTTCTTATAATGGGAAAGCTATTATAAACTAAACAAATGATGTTACTAATATATAAGGGATCAAGAAATTTACTCTGGAAACTGTCAGTGTATTAATATTATTTTCAAATGATATGAATAAAGAATTATTTAACAGGGTATTAATATTATTTTCAAATGATATGAATTAAAGAATTACTTAACAGGGGCAGGAGCTCACAGTAGATAGAAAACCAGGTCTGGAGATAGGAGATCCTGGGTTCAAATCTGGATTCAGATACTTCCTAGATGTGTGACCTTGGTAAAGTCACTTAACTCCTATTGTTCTGCTTGTACTGCTCATCTGCCTTGGAATCAATACTGAGTATCATTTCTAAGACAAAAGGTAAGAGTTTAGAAAAATTAAACAAATGAGAATTGAAGTAATGATCCATGGGAAGATCAATCATATTCATGGCTAATTTCTTCCATCTTTTGATCTAATTTACTCCATCTAATCCCATGTGGTTATAACTACTCTTTAATATTTTTGGCAGAAATGAGAACAAGATAGAGTCAGTATGTGATTATTTACAATCATTCTTCTTACCAGTAGGCAATCCTTTCCCTCTCAGTCGGTCCCGAAGGGCTTGGCTTCTATCCGGACGAAGTTTCTGCTCATTGTTACAGGGAGGCTGATCCATCTGTATAAATAATCAGAAGTCAGCTCTGGCAAGGACTCCTCTCATCTAAGCCTGTAAATCTCCTTTAATAATCTGCACAGCAACAATAAGAAGTCACTCTGCAGTTTTTCTACAACATCCACAAAGATACCAGAACCTCCTTCCTGCCTTGAATTCATGTAGCTTTGGTTTGAAATGAGTGACTCGTATGTTTTGCGTGATAATGCTTGTATGACCCAGATTGAATTGCTTGCCAGCTCTGGGAAGGGGGAGGAAGGGAGACAAAACAAATTAAATTAAAAAAAGAAATAAACAACTCAGGTCTGGCCTATTTACTTTGAGAAAAGGAAAATTAAATGTGGATGTCAAAAAGTAATGTATAAGTTAATGAATGAAGTCAAATCAGAACGCAGGAGTTGTACTAAGTGCCTGTGATAAAAAGAAAGGCAGAAAGTCTCTGCCCTCAAGGAGCATCTAGTTTAAAGGGAAAAACAATTTCCAAACAAGTGCATAGAAATAAGATATAGGGTGAACAAATTAGAGATAATCCTCTAAGGGGAGGCATTAGCATTAAGGGGAATCAGGATGAGCTTCTTATTGAAGGAGATATTTTAGCCAAGTGTTGGTTGGATTGGGGCAACAGGTAGTATAGGTAAAATCAGTTTCTTATTTATTGAATTAATTTGTATTTTCACTTCCAAATTCTCTCTCTTCCCCCATTCATTGACATTACAAATGTATAGTGATGATAACATGAAAAACAAATGATCACATTAGCAATGTCAAAAAAAAGACAAGAAAAAAAGGAAGAAAATCTGCTTTAATCCACATTCTGAGGACGTCCACTTTCTATATGGAGGCTGATAGCATGTTCACCTTTGGGAATCACTGTGTTGATCAATATTAAGAGTAAAATTGATTATTAATACAATATTGCTGTTACTGTGAAAATTCTGCTTCTGGTTCTGTTAACTTCCCTTTGCAGCAATTCATACAAGTCTTCTCAGTTTTCTATGAAACCATCATTTTCATCATTTCTTTTTTTTTTTTTTTAAACCCTTACCTTCCGTCTTGGAGTTGATACTGTGTATTGGCTCCAAGGCAGAAGAGTGGTAAGGGTAGGCAATGGGGGTCAAGTGACTTGCCCAGGGTCACACAGCTGGGAAGTGTCTGAGGCCAGATTTGAACCTAGGACCTCCCATCTCTAGGTCTGGCTCTCAATCCACTGAGCTACCCAGTTGCCCCTCATCATTTCTTAAAACACAATATAGTATTCCATCATAATCATATACCACAACTTGTTCAGCTATTCCTCAATTGATGGGCATCCTCTTGATTTCCAATTCTTTGCCATCACAAAGAGAGCTGCTGTTTTTATTCATAAGTACTTTCTCTTTTTTTCCTTGTTCTCTTTAAGGTATGGAATTAGAAGCAGCATCTCTGGGTCAAATGGTACATACAGTTTCATAGTTTTGGGGGTATGGTAACAAAATGCTTGCCAGAATCACAGGACCAGTTGATAGCTTCAACAACACGGCATTAGTGTACCTGCTTTCCTACTTTCTATAGCATTTGTTGTCTTTTTTTTATCTTCTGTCAACTTTTCCAGTTTTATGGATATAATGAAAGGAAAACTAAGAGTTATTTTAATTTGCATTTTGTTGATTGTTAGTGATTTAGAATATTTTTTTAAATAGTTAGAAGACATCTCTCTCTGAAAAGTCTATTTGTATCCTTTAAATATGTTATCAACTGGAGAATGGTTCTTATTCTTATAAGTTTGAGTCAGTTCTTTTTAGATCTTGGAAATGACATAAAGCTGGTAAAAAAAATTTCCCCATTTACCTGATTTTCTTCTAATTTTCAGGAAGGTAGGCATGGATAGAGTGGTGGGACTGGAGTCCTGAGTTCAAATTTGGCCTCAGACACTTAATAGCTATATGATCTTGGTGGAATTATTTAACCTCTATCAACCTCAGATTGCATAACTAAGAAATGTGGATAATAGTAGCTCCCCAGTGGGTCATGGTAACAATCAGGTGAGATATTTGTAAATTACTTAGCTTAGTGCCTACCATATAAATGCCTTTTGCTTTCCCTCCTCCTTTATGAGTTCACTTGGATTTCTGACAACACTTTTTAATAACCTTTTTTGGAAAATTAAAATTTCAACATCAGAAATTACTTTTGGAGGGGCAAAACAGTTAGGTGGCTTCGTGGATAGAAAGAAAACCAAGCCTGGAGATGGAAGGTCCTAGGTTCAAATCTGGCCTCAGACACTTCCTAGCTATGTGATTCCAGTGCAAGTCACTCAACTTGCATTACCCGTTCTACTCTTCTGCCAGTAGTATTGATTCCAAAACAGAAGATACACAGTTTAAAAAAAAAAGAAATTACTTTTTCTGACCTTTTGTACTCCAGTCTTTATATTTTCTTGGTCAATACAAAATACAATTTTAAAAAAGTGTTTTTTCTTTATAGAAATGAATAGCAGCTCTTTTATCACTGGTCTTCTCAATGTTTTTCTAATTTCAAGAAGCCTATGCTGTGCTATAAAGTATAATAAACCACTCTAGATGCCAGCTCCCTATAATGGTCTCTGCAGTTTGCTGGGCATTGATGAAGATGTTGTGGAGCTCTTGGTGTTTTTACATTTCAGCTGTATTTTCCCTTTTACTTTAGTGAAATACCAACAGTCACAATAATATTTCTAATATGCATAATGTTTACTCTTTATAAGTTACAAATTCTTGGAGTTATATTCTTTGTTAAAAATTATATTCTTAAAAAATGTAAGAAGAAACAATGAATTCAGGTAAAAAAAATTAGCAATTGTCAAAAAACTAAAGGAAAGGAAACCAGTTTGATTTGTTCAACCTCAGATGTTTTTAGTCATAACAAAAGCCAACAAACATGAACACTGTTAAAAAATGAAGGACATCAACCTAATTTCTAGTCCTAATTGTCACATAATATTGTATCAGGAATGAGGTTTAGTAGGTAACATATTATTTTGAGGTGCTTAATTTTCTCTATTCAAAGACAGAATACCCTGAGAGTAGGGACTTTTTTTGGGGGGAAGGGGGGGCAGGCTTAATTTTTTTTTTCCTTTCATCCCTGAGTACAGGACTTGGCACATTGTAAATATTCACTAATACACTATGATAGATTGTTAGAGAAAGACCCAAGTTATATCTTCCAACTCAGTTGTTTCCACTGGCTACATCCTATCCCTTACATGCCTTACATGCTCTTAAATCTCTCCTAAATGCCACTGCTTATAATGCTTGGCATCATTTAAAACTCAGTTCAAGAGCCACCACTTGGAAAATGACTTATTGGGCAGACCCAAACATTAGTATTTTCCTTTATGTCTATCTTCCATCTCCTCGATCTATCTTGCATGTACCAATTTTCATGTACATTTTGTTTTCCCCAGCAGAATGTTAGTTCCTTGAAGGCAGAGCTTGTTTTTGCTTTTTCTTTGTGTCCTCACTATTTAGTAGTGTCTAGTACTTATTAAGTGCTTAGTCAGGAACTGATGACTTAACTATAATGAAATCTTATCTGTATTCTTAACCTAGCAAATAACTGAAGTTTGTTTATTTATAAAGATCAATTTTACCTCTTCCACATAAAGACAGACTCTTAAGAATATCCAAATTTACATTAGAATTTATCAAGGTTATACATTTCTGAGGAATATACTAATGGATATTATAGTCACCAGCAAAAGGGCTGAACCACAAACTAAATAACAGAAAATGACCTCTAAATACATCTTTGAATAGTACTTGTTTTTAATCTTCTTGTGCTTTCAAGATTAGAATGTACTAGAGTTCATACTAGAAAACAGTAATTAGCCAAATTGGATATCTTTCTTATCACAGTCCTTAAATTACCTGGCCTATCTTTATGACCTCAATTCTGTTCTCTCTTTTCCTAAAATAGGACTTAATTGGAACTGATCCTAAGAGAATATAATTATCTAAATGAACTAAACAGGAACATTAATTGATATTTGTCAATCCATAAAGGTAAGGGGAATAAAATGAATCAACAGGGCTTCCTAATCTGAAGGACAAGACATTAAAGATTCCATTATTTACTAATATGAGCAAGCTACAAATTTCCTTTCTACCAAGGATCTGGAAGCATTTCATAAGTGCCATCTCTATTATTTTCACACCCATTCAGTGATATAGAATTCTTTCTCCTAACTTTAATTAGGGTCAAACTGAAGAACAAACATTTTAAGTAACCTTCTCGTGATACTAATTTAAAATTTTGAACAATCAAAATCATTTAGTAGTTAGAGCCTCCTACAAGATTGCTATCGATATTCTAAAAGGAGGGAATGGTGTTTATTTAGTGAAATTTGCTTCTATAATAGTGTGGAAATTTTGGTAGAAAACTTCTTCTTTCTCTCCCAGTTTTTCCTGTTGTTGAAATCTCTCTGAATAACAGCAATGAATATTTCTAGTACCAAGACATAGAGAAAACATCATTTCTTACAATTGTACTATTAGTTATATACAGGAATGAAATATAAAAAAGAAAAGAAGGCTTCTTTTTTAAAGAGGATGGCTCCATCACAAGGGAGAAAGGATATAATTGAAAATGAAAGTAATATTTTTAAAAATTATTGATATCAGGGGGGCAGCTGGGTGGCTCAGTGGAGTGAGAGTCAGGCCTAGAGACAGGAGGTCCTAGGTTCAAATCTGGCCTCAGACACTTCCCAGCTGTGTGACCCTGGGCAAGTCACTTGACCCCCATTGCCCACCCTTACCACTCTTCCGCCTATGAGACAATACACCGAAGTACAAGGGTTTAAAAAAAAATTATTGATATCTTCTGTTTCATTTTTACTAACAAGTGAAGAAGACTGTGAGTCAGGAGATGGGGCCTCAACAATACCATCTGCCACCCACTAGCCTACTAAATAAAGGAGTGGGATTAGATGATCTCTAAATTCTTTTACAATTCTAACAGTTTGTGATCCTATGATGTTTTCAGAAATTAAATGTTACTTGCATTATTAGATTAAGATAACATTTCTCCTAGATTTTTTTATTATACAGGAGTCAGGAAACTATGGCCTGAGGGTCAAATCTGGCCCCAGTCAAGAATGGCTTTTGCATTTTTTAATATTTTAAATACAAATTTTAAAATGTAAAAACCAGTTGATCCATAGGTCATATAGACAGCAGGTTGAATTTGGCCTTCAGGAGGCTGACTACTGAATTATTTGACAGGATAGTTAAATGCTCTTCCTTTCAGAAGTTATCTATTGGTAAATAGGTATATTTACCAATACAGATATTTCTTATCTATATCTATGTTGTGTGTAGATATGTAGATTGTATATACATATATGTATATGCCCTACCTCTCCATTTTACCCCTCATCCCCACCAGATTAAGTTGTTAAATTTGTTGAGGGCTAGGTCTGTTTTGTTTTATAATCTTTGTGTCTTCAAAACCTAATGTAGTTATTTTTATGTGACCTGGTGAATTGAACATTTAAAAAAACCACTTTAATTGCCAAACTCCAAATTTTAAAATGATAAACAAAACTAATTAAATAATTAATTTGGGGGATTATTTAAGAAAAATCACTAGAATGCTTACTCTTGGGGGGCAGCTGGGTAGCTCAGTGGAGTGAGAGCCAGGCCTAGAGACAGGAGGTCCTAGGTTCAAATCTGGCCTCAGACACTTCCCAGCTGTATGACCCTGGGCAAGTCACTTGACCCCCATTGCCCACCCTTACCACTCTTCCACCAAGGAGCCAATACATAGAAGTTAAGGGTTTAAAAAAAAAAAAAAAAAAAAGAATGCTTATTCTTTTGCTCTAGTGACCAAAGTAGTCAAAGAACCCCAAAACAGAACACAAAAAACAATGGTCCCATGTACCCTAATACATATGAAGCAGCAATTTTTGTAATAGCAAGCCACTTAAAAAAATGATGTAGGAATGGCTAACTAAACTATAGTGTATGAATATAAATGATTACTTTTGAGCCATAAGATATGAAAAATATGAAGAATTCAGACAGGGAAGACCTGCATGAAGCTGACTGTGGAATGAAAATAGAACCAAAATTAAAATAGTCACAATTCCTGCAAAAGTAAAGTAAAATCAGGTTAAATGCCATGGCCAATCTTGGAACAGATAATTAGAAATAAAAAGGACTTCTTTAAGTAGTGGGGAGACACAATCATAGGGATGCCACATTGTGTTTGATATCAAATGAATGGCTGTAGGTTTCGCTCAACAGTTTTTCTTTGTTATGAAGAGTTTGAAGACTAGGAGGGAAAGGTAGAAATACTAGGAAATTACTGTGATTTTTTAAAAATTTTAAAATATTTTTAAAAATAAAAGTAAACATTTATGAAAGCAAAGAATTGAAATGCAACATTTTGTCAGGTTAGAACAGAAGCTTACCCCAGAAAGGCTTCCAAGAACCAACTTTACCAGCTGTTTTACGTATGAGAAAGAAGGTGCACAGTTGCTATTCCTAATGTGGGCACTGCAAGCATCCAGGACAGTCCGTATAGAAACACGAGCATAAATAACATCCTCACACATGCCAAGCAATATGCTGTTTAGATGGTCTCCAAGCTTGATAGGCTGAGTATAAAGGAGAGAAAAGTCATGTTAAATTCACCAATATATTTAGTGTAATACTAATAATTTCCATTATATTGTATGAACTTGAGATATACTTCAATGAAATCATTACATAGGGTAATCTAAAAACAATACCAACCCAAAAAATGCTCTATAATAAATACCAGGGTAATGGGGATGGAAGGAACAGGCTATAGTTTGGCGAAATTTTTCTTTTTAGTCAACAGGTTAGTAGCCTGTATATTTAACATACTTAAAATATTTACCATATTCCCATTTTTTAAGCAACTGAATAACTAATGACTAGGTACATGGTCCTAGACTTTATGTAAAAATTCTTCTAAGTATAGCACTTTAATTATATAATTACATATATACACATATACATATATAAAATTTTATATGCTACTTTTTGCAATGTTACAAGTGACTTCTTAATGGCTGAAACTGATGGTCCTTTTTTACTTTTTGACCCTGTTGATTATCCTCCTGGGTTCTCCTCCTACCCTTTGAACCACACCTCCTCAATCACTTTTGCTGGTTTATTATACAGATTACATCCCATCCTAAGTGTGGGTGTTCCCCAAGGATTTGCCAGAGGTCCTCAATTCTTCTCCTACTATATACAATCTCTTACATTCCTGCATACAGTCCTCCTCCAAGTTCCCCAGGGTTAAGCTTTAAGCAGATGACTCCCAGATGTATATCTAGTCCCAGGACCTCTCCTGGGCTTAAAGGCATATTGCCAGTTACTTACTAAACATTTCAAACTGAATGTCCTGAAGACATTTCAAAATCAACATACTCAAAAGAGAATTATTTTCCCCCCAAAACATACTCCTGTCCCAAACTTCCATATTTTTGAATTACCATTTGTTATTTTTATATATTTAGCATAACATGTAACATAATAATAAAATATATGATTTATTATAAATAAGTAATATATTATGTGTTTAACCAAAAGGAAAAAATTCTTCCACTAGCTATGTCCAAAATTTCATGTCTCCTTTTTAAATTTCTTTGGGAAACACCACCATTCTTCTAGTTTTTCAGGTTCCCAATTTGGTGTTATCCTCATTCTTTAATTTCCCTTATCCACATATCCACTTAAGTTGCAAAATTTTGCCTTTTTGATATCTATGACATTTCTCTTACATCTGACCCCCATCTCTCCACTCACAATTATCACCTTAGTTCAGGTCCTCATCATTTCTTGCCTAGATTATTACAACAGTTTCTCTACCTCTGGTCTCTTCTCATTTCACTCCACTCTCCATAAGACTACCCAAGAGATCTTCCATGAATGTAGGTCTGACCATGGAACTCTTTTATCTAAACAACTCCAAAGGTTTCCTAGTGCCTCTAGAATCAAATTAAAACTCCTTTGGTCAGCCTTTAGAGTTCCTCAAATTTACTCCCAAACAATCTTTCCAATCTTATCTGACATTTATCAGTTCCTAAATTCTATAATCCTGATAACTGTCCTCATACACAAAGCACTATATCTCTTCGTATCTGTGCCTTTAGGCCATTCCCCATACTTAGGATGTACTCCTTCCCCACCTTAGTTTCAAATTCTTTCTCTTCCCTCAAGAAACTGCTAAGGTACAACTGCTCTCCTTCCCAAAAAGACCTCGAATTTAATTACTTTAAATCTTTTTGTATTTTTTTTACATTTATTTTGTATTTCCTTATCCGTCCTTGTTGCATCAGAGAAAAAGACCAGTAGATCTGTTTTTATGCTGTTCCTATATTCATTTTGCTTACTCCTCAATGGCAACTGTAGTTTCCAGTACTTTTCATCTCCAGGCTTAGCTGATGCCTTCATCTGTACAATGATTGTGCTTTTCCCTAAGTGTAGATAGTGTGCTGGGCTTAGAGTCAGAAAGACTACTCTTCTTGGGTTTAAATATGGCCTCAGGCACTTATTAAGTGGGTAACTATGGACAAGCCACTTAACCCTATTTGCCCTAATTTCCTCATCTGTAAATTCAGGTGGAGAAGGAAATGGTAAACTACTCCAGTATGTTTGCCAAAGTCTCAAATGGGGCCACAAAAAGTTGGACACAACTAAATGACTACAATAACAACAAAAATTGGCTTTAGGAAATAACACTTCACAAATACTGGAGGTAATTGGTCAGTATTCAAAAAATGTAACTGTAGCCATTACTCCAATTATGAGATGCTATTCATATTAAAATATAAACACCATAAGTTACTTTTTCCCATCAATTTATACATTTGTATATATACAATATTCTACAATTCTGCATGCAGTATACTTCTGAGAAATATTTTACATGATAATTTAACTTTCTTTTGTCACTTTTAAGAATCAGGTAAAAGACACACACACACACACACACACACACACACATCTCAAACTGAAATGAGAAAGAATATCTTTCAATGATCCTAGGAAATAAAACTTTAAACTTAAAAAAATCTTACATATACCTTACAATAAAAAAAGTTACTGTGCAATTTTGCTTTTATATCTAGGTTCCACATTGCACAATAACAAGAATGAAGAGGCATACTTAACTAAATAAATGATCATAACATTTTAGCATATTTTTCATCTTAATCTAATTACAGTGACTGTCACTCAAAATGTAATCAATCAAGAAGCATTTATTAAAAATCCCCTTAATGCCAGTCATTGTGCTAGGTGCAGGGAAATAAATACAATGAATAATACACTCACTCCTTTCTCAACATTGTAACAAAGACTTATATAATTCCAATCATCAGCCATTACACTGGAATGATAACAAGAAAAAACAACCTTCCAGTTTTTCAGTTCTTATGTAGGAATACTAATGCATATCTCAGAATAAATCAAACTATCACCTTGCCTTTTACTCTACCTGAGGTCCCAAAATGAATGTCTGTATGAACACCTTAAACAGACATTCATAGAGACACTAATCTATATGGTTATGATGTTTCTGAAAACATTTTAAAATGTGGAAGAATTTTTTTTTAAGATATGAAAACTAAAATGATAACAAATGAAATGTCTGACTTACCTGAGTTTGAGGTACTTCATGGTCAGCTCCCCAGTACAATGTCATTCCAAGAGAATAAATATGTATCTGGAAACAAAATGCAAATCCTTAGTCATGGCAAACTTTATTATGGTATAAGAAAAGTTTGAGGTTAACAATATTACAGCATACTAAAATTTAAGTTAATAATACATACTTAAATAAATGTCTATTAAATAGAAAGATAGCTAACATTGACCAAAAAAGGTTATGTTTCTTTTCATTTTTTCCCCAAGAACACTTGAGAAATTTGGGATAATCATTTTCCCTTTTCAATAAGAATATTTAGGATTCATTCAAAACAAATACATTTATTTTAATAATTAAAATAAAACATGGTCAGTGTTACGATGTTGCAAAAAATCCTCTAAGAAATACCAAAACATTTTCCAAAAACATGTTAATGCAGTTCAAAACAGTTATTTGTTTTAAATAAGGAACTTAAAACACCCTAATTTACATGCTAACATCCTAATATTCATTTAACAAATGAAGATTAAGATCTTTATTTTTATGAAGGAATGTCTTCTTGAATCAGGTTACTGGAGATAATTTTTTTTAAATTATTTATTTTAAAGTATTTTTCCATGGTTACACGATTCATGTTTTCTCCCTTCCCTTCTGGAGCTGACAAGTAATTTCACTGTATTTTACATGTATTATCACTCAAAGCCAATTTCCATATTATTCATTTTTATAATAGAGTAATCTTTTAAAATCAAAGCTCCAAATCCTATACCCATATAAACAGGTGATAAATAATGTTTTTTTTCTGTGTTTCTACTCCTAGTTTTCTCTTGATGTGGATAGCAATCTTTCTCACATGTCCCTTAGAATTGTCCTGGATCATTACATTATTATTAGTAGCAAAGCCCATCACATTTGATCATCCCACTGTGTTTCAGTTACTGTGTACAATGTTCTCTTGGTTCTGCTCATTTCACGCCACATCAGTTCATGGAGGTCTTCCCAGTTCATATAGAAATCAAGTAGTTCATCATTCCATATAGCAGAATAGTATTCCTTCACAATCAAATACCACAATTTGTTCAAGAGATTAAAAAAAAGCAATGATGGCCCTTTCATTTTATTTTAATATATACAAATATATGTATGCCTATACATATATTAAAAATCAAATTAAAATTTTTTCTCAATAACACGTAAAAACAGTAAAAAAATTTTAAAAAGGATTGTGAGTTTTTAATACTATCTCTTCCTTCCCTTTTTCTCCCTACAGATGGTAACCAATCTGATAAGGATTTTATATATATATACCTATACAAACATATTAGTAAAAACAGTCCAATAATATGAAAAACAAAAACTAATTATTATAAGAAAATATAATGTGAGATAATACTGTATCTGACAACATATAATACTGTTAGCTTTAGAACTAATGTTACTTTAATTCTGTTAAATTGACAAAGGTTATTCTTTTCTTTCTGTTTTATTCTTCTCTGATTTGAGAAACAGGGCTATGATGTCACATCTTTTTTTCTTTTCTTTTTTTTTAAAAACCTATACCTTCTGTCCTAGTACATCTCTGAGACATAAGGGCAAGAGGTTGGCAAATGAGGTTAAATGACAAAGCTAGAAAATGTCTGAGGTCAGATTTGAAGCCAGGTCCTCCCAACTTCAGGTCTTTCACTATATCCATTGTGCCACCTAGCTCTCCCTATATTCATTCCATAGAATCTGACATCAGATACTTACTAGCTGTGTGACCCTGGGCAAGTCACTTGACCCCATTTGCCTCAGTTTCCTCATCTGTAAAATAAGCTGGAGAAGGAAATGGTAAACCACTCCAGTATCTTTGCCAAGAAAATACCAAAAGAGGTCAAGAAGAGTTGGAATATGCCTGAAAATGACTGAACAAAGTGTTGAGGATATGTATATGAAAAAAAAAAAAAGGCAATTCCTGCCTTCCAGGAGCTTATATCTAATTGGGGAAGACAACACACAAAAGAATACTGAAAGGCACATGGAGGAGAGTGGAGGAAATACCAGTTATTAGAGCTTAATTGAGAAGTCACCTAGGGCACCTAGGTAGGAAATGAAGAGAACAGAGAGCTGGCCAGGCCCGTCCTTAAAATGGAGTTTTGGGGATTTCTCTTCAATAAGCCCCTCAATCAGCAGGGTAACTGGGATACTAAGGGCATTGATGAAATCTATTTTGGAAACAATTTATATAATAGGACTGGCTGCTTTTTTTAAAGTTTTGAGTGAATATATTTGTAAATTCATCTCATCCAGGGGATTTTTTTTCTTTTGAGAGTTCATCTATAACTTTCAATTTCTTTTTCTAAGATTAAATTAAATAAATTTCCAATTAGATGTTTCTGGAACGTGTATTTTATGTTTGCCAATATTCATCCATATTACTTAAGTTACCTGTTTTGCTAGCCTATAAATGGGAAAAATAGTTTCTAACAATTTCCTTAATTTTTTAATGTGAATTTTGGCTTCTTTCTTTTTAAATTAGAAGAGTTAATGGTTATGGGGATACAAATATTAAAAAGTCCCTGCCTTCAATTAACTCTTTAAGTAATTACATGCTAAGCCACAAAAATCTGAACTTAATTTAACAACTCGACTTAATTTTTAAACTTAATTTAAAAATTAAATTTATGTTATGGGCAGAGCACTTTGGTAAACCTTGAGTAACAGAATGTTTACATAATATTTAATCATACAAATCTCTTGGTTTCTCATAATGCACAGTTCCAAATTTTCTTGCAAAAATTTAGCATAGAAAATTTCAAGACATATTTCTATAAGCCACCATATATCTTTTGACATTCAGTAGCTTTCATGGAAATGACCACAAAGTGAAAAGTATTTTGTACCACAGTTTCTTTATAGATGTTGCAATCTAATTAAAAAAGGCTTCCAAGGAAAATTTATCAAGGAAAATAATGGTTTCCATTTGTATAAGAATAAAAGAATAATACACTGGATTCACCTTGTAAATTAACACCTTAATTGTCCATCAAGCTAATTTTGTCTACCCTGAATAAACACTAAATTAAACCTCTCACTTTCTTTCTTTCTTTTTTTAAGCCCTTACCTTATGTTTTAGAATTCAAACTAAGTATTGGTTTCAAGGCAGAAGAGCAATAAGGGCTAGGCAATGGGGGTTAAAGTGACTTGCCCAGGGTACAGTTAAGAAATGTCTAAGACTTGTCTTCTGCCATTTGATCCAGCCATACCACTGCTAGGTTTATATTCCAAAGTATAGGGGAAAAGACTTGTACAAAAATATTTATAGTCATGCTTTTTGTCGTGGCAAAAAACTGGAAAATGGGGGATGCCCTTCAATTGGGGAATGGCTGAACAAATTGTGGTATCTGTTGGTGATGGAATACTACTGTGCTCAAAGGAATAATGAACTGGAGGAATTCCATGTGAACTGGAAAGACCTCCAGGAATTGATGCAGAGCCAGAAGAACATTGTACACAGATACCAATACACTGGTAAAATAGAATGTAACGGACTTCTGTACTGGCAGCAACGCAATGACTTAGGACAATTCTGAGGGACTTATGAGAAAGAATGCTATCCCACAGTCAGAGGAAGAACTGTGGGAGCAGAAACACAGAAGAAAAACAACTGCTTGAACACATGAATCGATGGGGATATGATTGGGGATGTAGATTCTAAACGATCACCCTAGTGCAATTATCAATAAATAGGTCTTGATCAACCCAGTGAAATTGTGCATCGGCTGCAGGGGGTGGGGTGGCTGGAGAGGAAGGAAAGAACATGAATCATGTAACCATGGGAAAACACCCTAAATTAATTAATTAATTAAAATATTTCAATTACAAAAAATGTGTCTGAAGCCAGATTTGAACCTAGAACCTCCTGTCTCTAGTTCTGGCTCTCAATCCACTGAACCACCTAGCTGCCCCTAATGTATAACTTTCTATTGCATAGGCAGTGTAAGAAGGGGGGTGAGAGATAGTTGGGGTGTGGTTTAGTAACCCTCTTGATTTGGTTGAAGTATGAGGGCCAATTCTACTCCACAACCACCCCTCCTTACTAGGGAGGCAAAATGGGGTTCCCCTGGATGGTCACACTGGGGTCAGGCAGTTAGAGGAAAGGGTTCTTTATTGAGGGGAACAAGTGGGACCCCAGTAAGTTGTTCATGCCGGGCTGAATTGACAGAAGCCTCCCTAATCCCCAAAGCTGGATCTGGTTTTAAAATGGAGAACTGCTTTCCTTCCTCCCTCAACCCACAGGCCTGTCTCCCTACCAACTCAATTGCACAGATCTGCCTGGAACAACACTAAGCAGGTTTATTCAGGAACAAATACTGAGGAATAAATGATGAGGGGTTCAAGAGAAAAGGGGTGCAGGAGATTCCTCAATTTCCTGACTATTGTTGTGGCTAACTATTGAGGAAGTATGGCAAGGTAAATGCTCAAGGCAAGTCTGTGGGCCCCCCCAGGGGCCAGCTCCCCCACCGAAGTCCAGGCCCCCGGCCAACTGAAGAAACTTTGTTAATATATCTTCCAAGGTGTTCAGGAATTGATAAAGAATCAGTTAGAAGGGTTGTAATTGCTGAAGGTCTTTGGAAACTCTTCAGATTCGCTTTTGAAAATACTGCAGCCCCAAAATTCAAGCTCCTTCCTTGCTGCCCCTCCAAAGCTAGAGCGAAATCCGCTGGTCTCTCCCACACATCTTTGAACCCAGGCCAACTGACGTTTCTCTCCCCTTCCTCTATGTTCCATTCCTTCAGCTCCATGTAGGCTTGCTCCAAACTCTTACAGTAGAGCAAGCATGTTGCAGAGTCACTGGCTAACTAGAATGCATTGAAAAGCAAGCTAATTCTCTCTCCCATGAACACACTAAATCGTAACTTCTGACTTCCAGTTTTAGAGGCAGCAAGGATATGGTAGAAATAAGTCATTGGCTAATTAGAAATCATTAAAACAAAAAATAGTGATTAAAACAAATGGTTTTTTGTATTCTGCTTCCTCCTTACCCTTGCCCCCTCCCAAATAAAGTAGTTCATAAGGGAGACCTCTGTTTTCAGAAATCTTGTATTAACTGATGGTAGGAGCAAAACCTAAGAAAATAATGTATACAATAACCACAACAGTGTAAAAATGAAATGAAGCAAAACCATATCTGAAAGACGAAAGAACTCTGATAGATGCAATGGCCAAACATGACTCCAGCAGCTTGAGCAGAAAAAAAGGGTAGGAATCTCCACTCCCAAAGTTCCTAAAATATGAAATTCTCAAAGGAAAATGGATTTGTTCATCTGGATTATTAAGCATTCTACTGCAGTGATCTGGGACAATCCTGAATGACAGGGAATACCTCCAAAGAAAGAACTGTTGGAGTCATTTTTTCACATCAGTGTATCTGTGTTTTTTGGGGGGTTTGGTTATATATATCTTTGCTCTTATAACAATGACCTAAATGGAAGTGTGTTTTGCATGACAATAAAAATTAAATGAAACTAAAAAAGAATTCTACTAACTCAACTACACTATCATAAAAAATGACTTTTGAGAACTTTGAAAAAACTCATTGTTTGTATTATACTGTAATATCCTGGAGGACAGGAACTATTATTTCTCCGTTTTTGAGCATAAAGTGTTTGTAAAATTGGAATATTTCTGTACCGTCTTCTACATAAGCCAAGTATCCATTTATTTAAGGGGAAGGTATCCTATCCTGCAACCTAGATTTGTTTTTATTCTCTTTCCTTCTGTGCTAGAGGAGAAGAGTTAGCCAATTGAGCTTTATTTATAAGTAACAAAAGGAACTAATTTTTTAGTACTCTATTTTTAAAAACTTGCTTATCTTTTTAAAAAAGACTCAACTTCTGTCTTAAAATTGACACTAAATATTCGTTCCAAGGCAGAGGAGTAGTAAGAGCTAGGCAATTGGGGGTGGTTATATAACTTGCCTAGGATCACACAGCTAAGATGTGTCTGAGATCAAATTTGAATCCAGGACCTCCCCTCTTCAGGCCTGGCATTCTATCTACTGAGCCACTAAGCTGCCCCCAAATTTCCTTCTCTTATTAGTTAGGTTGACAAAAGGAGGGCTGTGAGAAAAGAGGTATGTTAATGAACTACTGGTGGAGCTGTAAAATAGTTCAATTATTCTGTAAAGCAATGTGAAACTATTTCCATGTTATTAAACTGTGCGAAGTCTCTAACTTAGCAATATCAATACTAGGTTGATACTCCAAAGAGATTAAAGAAAGGGGGAAAGTCCTTATTATATATTCATAGTGGCTTTTTTTTTTTGTGGTGCTAAAATAATTGAAACTGAGATCCTAAATAAGTTATGGTATATAAATGTGCTGGAATATTACTGGGCAGTAAGAAATCACAAAGGATGTAATAATTCAAGAGAAAATCTGGGAAAACCTAAATGAACTGATGCAAAATGAAATAAGCAGGACCAAGAGAACAATTTATACCATAACAACAATACTATCAAGCCAAACTAATCTGAAAAACTTAGTAAAAGGTCCACACAATGATTAACCACAATTGCAGAGGATTTATAATGAAACACGCCAGGTACAGTAATAGAATCAGCAGATAGAAACATATATTCTTTTCTTTCTTGACATGGCTAATACGGGGATTTGCTTTACATGTCTTAACATATTTACAATGTATTTTGTTTCTCTTATCTTCTAAATATGGGGGGAAAGGAAGAAAGAGAATTCAGAACTGAAACTAAATAAAATTGAATTTAAAAACTTTAAATTATCTATCTTAGAATTAACTGAAATTCGGTATTAAATTCTGCCTTTCTGAAAATTCTCCTTGTGAACTTACTAATATCAGTTAACCATAATTTCCTGGCATAGAAACAATGTATTTAAAAATATTTTGAATTCTTTAAAGAAATAAAAATGGATTTTAAAACAAAGCTCTAAGAGACTACTTTGGTCTAGAAGGCCTAGTGTGTAAAATTGGTGGGGAAATCCCCTTTTCTTTCTATTTGACAGCTTTGTCTATACTCATTAATCACTTTACCCTATAATTCAGGTCAAATGATAAGAACTTGCATAACATTTCATAAAACACTTGGTTAAAGGCATGTATAGTCACAACAGGGTATAAAAAAGTGAAACTGCTGATGTAGGACACTATTCCTGTTTAACTGGTTGCCAGGTGTGAGGACAAAGCTGATAGTCGAGTTAAAAAAAAAAAGAAATGTGTAGGAAAATTGGGCTTTTATTACTTGGCAACTCTGAAGATCCCATAACATAAAGAAAACTGTTTGTCTTATCAGCACAGTCTACCACTATCAGTAGACACAAATATTTTTTTGAATGAATGGAGTAATCTTTTAGAAGAAAACATATCACAAGCATGAAAATTTCAAAAGAAGAAAAATATGAAATTGAAATTAGTTGAGTTGTAGCTTTTGCTGATCACAAAACTACTCCTTCGGAGAGAGAAATATATGAATCTTAGGCATTTAGATGCAATCCAAGTGACTTTAAAATTTTAAACTCAGTGATTTGATATAATTAAGGAAAATCTGGGTATGCCATATTTTTCAGTTATACTCATGAAAAAAATACCCATTTAGAATACTTCTGTGCCATGAGAAACAACAATAGGAAGAATTCAGAAAACTGTAAGATTTAATTGACACGGGACCAGACCAAGAATGCAATATTCACAATGACTATAAGAATCGTTTCTTTTTTTTTTTTTTTAAGAAAACCCAATTCTGTGATTATAACAACCAATTTTGTCTCCAAAATGTTTTAAATTCTCATTCCTCGCTTCTTTGCAAAAAAAGAATATCATGGAATATCATTTATACTGTCAGGTTCGATCAGTCCTCTGCTCATTCTTTAAAAATCTTTGTTGCAAGGGATAGTTTACAGTGAGAGTTATACTTCAGAAGTGAAGGTGAGGAGTAGCTGGGTAGCTCAGTGGATTGAGAGCTAGGCCTAGAGACGGGCGTTTCTAGGTTCAAAACTGGCCTCAGACACTTCCTAGCTGTATGACCCTGGGCAAGTCACTTAACCCCCACTGCCTAGTCTTGGAACCAATACCCAGTATTGATTCTAAGAGGGAAGGTAATGGTTAAAAAGTGATAATGAGGGGGCAGCTGGGTAGCTCAGTGGATTGAGAGCCAAGCCTGGAGACAAGAGGTCCTAGGTTCAAATCCAGCCTCAGACACTTCCCAGCTGTGTGACCCTGGGCAAGTCACTTGACCCCCATTGCCCACCCTTACCAATCTTCCACCTATAAGTCAATACACAGAAGTTAAAGGGTTTAAAATAAAAAAATTTAAAAAAAAAAATTTTAAAAAGTGATAATGACATAAAATCAAAAATTATCAACATAATATTTTTTAAATATCTATTGCAAGTTGACTCAAATCAACCACTTGAACTGTTCAGAAACTAAAGTTACTTAGTGGTCCAATACAAAAAACTTTTCAGTCATGGAAACAAAAGCTGAAAAAGAAAAAATTCCTATATGGATTGCAAATATTTCAATACCAAGCTAATGAAGGAAATTGAGTGATGTAAAGGATTTTTATTGTAAAGAAATCTGCTTTATTAGAGCACATTCAAGTGTCTCAAATTCTTTTTGGCTTAGGTCAAATTTTAACTGTTCTCCTCAAGAAATGACAACTTTAAATCTGAGTTTCCACAAGTGCAGTACAGAATGGATTTGGATAGTGGAGGAAAGTGAGAAATTCCTCTTCCCATCTTTAAATTTAAAAATTACAGTTACCTTTTCAACATCTGAGAGAGAGTTGAGTGATTGGTTCTGAAGAATCTCAGGTGCTGTGAAGGCTCGAAGGTCTTGGTGAGAAACATTCTCATCTGTAAATGACACACTGCCAGATGGCAACAGCAATAGAGACCATGGAGAAATGATGAAGCCAAGGGCAGTAGGATCTGTTGTGTTTACTAGTTAGACACAGGGGAAGAGAGGAAAAGGAACAATTAAAATGGAAATCTCAATTAGCAGGGCTTTATTTGTGTTTCTTTGATCATTTTGGATGCAAGATGGTGGCATTATTAAATCGCTCCCTCCAATACACACGATAGAACACAAGATGAAGCACTTCTTCCCTGCTGCCTATATACAAAATAGTAAGGGCAGAATGAATAAATTAACCCTAAGTACTGATCACACCACAAGAAGACTCACACATCTCACCCTAAGATGAAGAAGTGCCACGTATTTTAAATTGTCTTAATTTTTGAAAGCCTCAAAGCTAGGAAACAAAAGACATTTATCTCATAACCCATCATAAACGGCACGATTTTGGGGAGGCTTTTCTTTCTTTCTTTTAAAAAAAACCAAAACAAACAAACAAACAACAACAAAAAAAACCCTTACCTTCTGTCTTAGAATCAATATTAAATAATGGTTCCAAAGCAGAAGGGAGATAATGGCTAGGTAATTGAGTTGACTTGCCCAAGGCCCCATAGCTAGCGTATCTTAGGTTGGATTTGAACCCAGGACCTCTTGTCTCTAGGTCATGCTCTCTATCCATTGAGCCACCTAGTTACCTCATTAGGGAGGTTTTTCTTGTGAGTTGCAGGGATGACAAGTAGGTGATACAGTGAATAGAGTGTCAGACGTGGAATCAGGAAGACTGTAGTGCAAATTCAGCCTCAGATACTTCTTAGCTTTGTGACCATGGGCAAATCATTTAACTTTGGTAGACCCCAGTTTCCTAAAATGGAGATAAAGCAGTTTTTCCCAGAATTACTGTAAAAACTGAATGAGGCAAAATTTTTAAAGCACTCAGCAATGCTGTGCCTGGCACATCATAGGTACTAGATAAATGTTAGCTATTTTAAAATGTCACTGAAAATGGTCATCACAGCAAGGTGTCAGGCTCTAGAGTTGATGGAATTAATTCTTTTATGATTCACTATAATCAAAATTTCTCAGGGTTTAGAATATGTTTTTCTTCCATCAATTACAGACTGAAATTGGAATGGGTTCTTTTAGTATCTGTCAATTCTTTTTCTAGATAAAATGAAAAATTTTAGGTACCTATGGCAACAACTTTCTACTCCCCAAAATGAATTCATTTTTGTCATTTTCATGACTGTAAACAGAGGCCAAATAACTGATATTCCTGAGTAGATTCTTTAAATTATTAAGTTTTCCTTTGAGGAGTGTCTTAGGTCATAAATATAACTTTAATTTTTCACCTTTCCAAAGATTGTTAATAGGTTTCACAGTGATTGCCAACTGATCTAAATAGTGATTTTAAAGGGTTAATGGAAAGTCTGTTACACTCATCTAGTTTAGTTCTGGATAGCGATAAAGGCTAGTGAGGAGGGGTGGAAGTGGGGGGCAAGGCCATGATCACTAATTCATTCTGAATAGGCATCTCTCCTGGTCAGATGCCAGGCGAACATATCATGTAATATCTACTCCATACAGAACAGTTCAATTCTTCTATTAACTAAAGTAAAATGAACACTCTCCTTTTAACCTACATGTAAATCAAGGTATCTGATCTGGAGATTCTGCTTCATAATCAGGAAGACTTAGGTTCAAATCCTGCCACATGCAGTGTGTCCCTAGGCAAGACACTTAAACCCTTTAGTACCCAGATCAACTCTCTTAAGTACTTAAGCAGAGACAGACAGACCTACATTCAGATTTTCCTGCACAGGAGAATCACAGGTCAGACAAACAACAATAAAAAGAAGTCAAAATAATTAAAAATGGTCTCCATCTACATTCACACATTCATACATCACTCCAACCTGGATAACCTTGGTCAAATTATTTAACTTCTTGGTACTTTACTTATTTCATCTGTAAAAATAAGAGGTTGGTCTAGATGTAATCTATCATCTTATTTTTTCTCCCAAAGAGCTGGATTTAGAAACACGGCATTAACATCATCTACACTGTTTTTATTATGAAAAATAATCCCTGATGATGTAAATCTCTTGAAAGATTTGTTGTAGTCAATGTTGATAACAGTGGGAGAGGCAAATTTTTTAAAATGCCAATGAGAATATTGCTTTTATTTAAAGGCATTGGAGAAGAAGGCTTCCTCCTTCAACCTCTGCCTGTAACGTTGTGATCACGGCTCTGTAGATAAGCTCCTCAATCACCAGGAAATACATCATCCTGGAGATTGCTTTCAGCACTGGCGCTCACTCACACTCAATCACTATCCTCAGCTGCTACTGCCCCTCTGAGTGGGAGAGTAGGCAAAAACTCCTCCCAAAGCTTCCCTTTATAGAGGCCTCAGAATTCTATCAGCTTTTTGTTTGCCACTAGCTGCACTGCTAGGTTTCAATTCTACCATCGGCATCACATCACTTCCATGGCAGGGGGAAGTAGGAGGGATGGAAGAGAAGAAAGTAAATGAAGCATTTTTAAAAATGAGCAGAATTAGTTTAGAAAAAAAAATGATGAAAAGCAAATGAGCTTTGAAAATAATGATGATTTTATTATCATTTAAAAAAAGAAAAAAGAAATTAGTACCTAAGAGATTTGTGATTTTATGTGTCATTTTCCAATACAAATGCCTTGGGGTGGGAGGGAACTTATCAACTCTGAATGAAAAATAGAAGTTTTTAAATAATGTAAATTTTAAAATAAAAAAATTCTCTGTTCACATTTTTTGTCCTTAAGCACCTAGAAATATAAAGGGAAAAGATGGCATTACCTTAATGTATTTACTTAACATTCTATTGGGGGAACAACTTATACATTGCAAGTACCTAGAAAGCAAGGTACATGCAAAGTAATTTCAGACAGGTTGAGGGGAATAAATATAAAGTATCAGAAAGGTGTTCTATAGAGGAGGACATTTGAATCAAGTCCAGATGGAATGAGAGGTTCCAAGAGGCAGGGATGAGGAGGGAAAGCATTTCAAACAGGAAGAACTAAGGAATCTTAGAGATCAATCAATCCCTCTTTTTATACATAAGGAAATTTGACCCCAAATGGGTCAAATTCTGTTAGTATGTATACTTGTAAGGAAGTTTGGAGCAAGGGTGAATTGGAGCAGAGATAAAAGAAGAGCCAAGAAAATAATAACATAATGATTAAAATAATTTAAATGATGGGAACATTAAAAATAATCTAAATGCTACATAATTATAACAAGCAATTACAATGTGGCTCTGAAGAAGAGATAAGAAACAAGATTTTATTGTCTAGAATTATGTTCATTTACTGTGGTTTGTTCATTCAGTCAGTCAAAATCCGAGCTCCTTGAGGACAAGGATTGTTTTTGTCTTTCTTTGTAGTTGTATCCCCAGAGTTCAGTATAGCCCAGCACACAGAAAGAACTTAATCAATGTTTGTTGACTGAATGATTAAAACTGTAAAGATTAAAATTAATATATGATAACTAAATATTATATTTTATGAAGCTTATTAATAATAACTAAAGTAAAAAAAGATAGCTAACCCAGCCCCAGCCATGACAGGAGAGAGAGAGAAAGAAAGAGGCTGAAAGACAAAACTTATAAACAATGTGACCACGCAAACATGGGGGAAAGGGAAAAGGATTCTGGTAGATGAAAGGAATTCTGGGGAATGTAGTTCAAAAGGTACAAAATTCTCTAATTATACAAAACCATGATTCCAACTCCAGTTCTTCTGGAGTCAATTAAAACATAATAAAAGTTGTTCTAGATGTGATTTTTCTATGCAGTGAATTGAAATAATCTATATTTTTTTAAACCCTTACCTTCCGTCTTGGAGTCAATACTGTGTATCGGCTCCAAGGCAGAAGAGTGGTAAGGGTAGGCAAAGGGAGTCAAGTGACTTGCCCAGGGTCACACAGCTGGGAAGTGTCTGAGGCCGGATTTGAACTCAGGACCTCCCGTCTCTAGGCCTGACTCTCAATCCACTGAGCTACCCAGCTGCCCCCTAATCTATTTTTTTAAACATTCATTCGGCCATACTTTTTCATTTTAATGGAGTTTAATCCATTCACTCTTTAGATTGTCTTCCATTAAACTACCTTTTTTTACTTTCCTCTTTCAAATGAACTATTGTCAATTTCCTTCCATTAAATTCTGTTCTATTTTTTTTAACTTTCTGCTTTCAAATTATCAATTAGTTGTGGTTTATTATGTTTGTACTAGTCTGATCCCCTTCCTTTCTCTTAACCCTTGCCACAGCTCAAATGCCTTTAGTTTCCTCTTTCAAGCTCAAAAGATTTAGTTAGACTTCTAGTCCTTTCAATTCATCACCCAACCATTCATATACTAACACCTCCTACCCCACTCACCTTCACAGCAGATAGAGCTGCCTGTAAAGGTTTCTTTCTAGGATCTCAGTTCAGAAACTGCTTCCTGAGGTGCCCATTCAAATTCTTAAATTCTATTCCTTCCTTCACTATAAGCACTACCCCCTCAAAGCTTTTCTCCTGCTTTCCTAGAATTAGTTTCAAGTCACTCACCACACCTGACAGTGATTTTCCTGAAATGCTGTTATGACTATATTATGCACTTTCTACCACCTCTCTTATTCAGAAGCTCTCTATTGACTCCAGTGGGATCAAATATCTCTTTTTCACTTGGCCCCTTCCTATCTTTCCAAAGTTTTTTTTTTTTTTTTAAATCCTTATCTTCCATCTTAGAATCAAATCTGTGTAGTGGATCCAAGGCAGAAGAGAGGCAAGGGCTAAGCAATGGGGATTTAATGATTTACCCGGGGTCACATAGCTAGGAAGTGTCTGAGGCCAAATTTGAACCCAGGACCTCCTCTCCATCTCACCACTACAAGCCTTTTCTCAGGTTGTCCCCCCATGCCTGGAACACTACCTCCTAATCTCTACTTCTTAGCTTCCTTAAAGGCGCAGCAAAGTCCCACATTCTGCAAAAATCTATTCTTGGTCCTCTTATGCCATCTCCCTATGTTGAAAATTGTATTGCACCTTGAGGACAGGGGCTATTTTTTGCCTGTCTTTGCACCCTGGATTCTTAGCCCACTGCCAGAATCCAAAGTATGTGCTTAATAAATGTGTGTTGACAACTCTGACTATGGACTTTTGGCAGAGCTCTGAAGCAATATGGAATCATCAGGCAAAAGTTGGTACCATTTGGGTTTGTACTGACATACACCTAAAAGAGGTCAAGGAGAAAGAAGTAAAAGGATCCACGTGTATACAAATTTATAGCCCCTTTTTTTTGTTGTGACACAGAACTATAAAAAAATTGGATGCCTGATAATGGCTGAAGAAATTAATGTATATGCATGTAACAGAGCATTACTGAATCATAAGAAATGACAAGGGGGGTGGATTCAGAGTCACTGGGGAAGCCAACTGATGGCAGTGACATGAAGAAAAGGAGAACAATTTGTATAATGATGACCTCACTGTAAATGAAAACAATTGGATATGCATCAGTGTTCAAAGCATGTATGAGCTTGGAAAAATCACAACCTCCCTGAGCCTCAGTTTCCTCATCTATAAAATGGGGTTAGACTAGATGGCTTCTGCAGTCTTTTCACAGGATGCTACTTGTAAAGCTGGAAGGGATCTCAGTCAATCACTCAGTGCAAGTTCGGTGCTGCCTTTGTTACATCACAACTGCCTCTGTGAGCTGACCTGGAAAATTCCAGCCAAAGTCACCGAGTTGCAATGTGACTAGGGCCTTCCAGGGTCAGAATGATCTCAATAGACACTGTTCCACAGGTCCCAGGGAAACTGCCTGGGTTAAAGGGAACAAAACTATAAATTTATAGTAAACCCAGGGAGAATGAAGGGGGGAAGGGGGAGGAATGATAAGTTTCAATGTATTTCCTTTAATGTCTGACTTCATTGATAAAAAAATTTCCCCTACAGTAATTAAAAGAAATAATTTAAGAAATGTGAGTCTACATGATTTTCTTTCCAATTCTGTGCTTAGTCCTTCTTTCTTCTATCCCTTCCCTGACTCTCCAGGGCCTAGACCCATTGAAAAGTTATGTACTGTCAGAGCCACATTTCATCACCAGTATTTTGACCTTCAGGGAAATTTGATACCTGTTATCCAAAAAAACCTCACAATGGCATCTTATTTTTGCATTTTTTAAAAAGATACTAAACTTGCAGAACTTAAAGATAATTCAAGGTTCCAAGGATACTAAAACTAGAATCTAAAAGATTCTTTGGGAATATCCACTGTGCAAGCATATTTCCAAAAACTAAGTAGGGATCCTAGCTAGCCTGAAGTCTGTCTCTCTGTCTCTGTCTCCTCCCCCCCCAATCACTCTCCTCCCACTCCCACAAATACACACCTGGATTCCTAGCATATCTAAGTGCTTTATAAATTACTTATTGATTGACTGAAAAATCGATCTGTAGACACAACAAAACAACTTATAACTACATATAAGCAATATAAAAAAGATACTGGATATTAAGTATTATAGGAAATTTCTAGCTTAAATGTTCACAAGACAGCTGCAACATGATGTGTTTTTTTTTTTGCTGAGGTCTTTGATTATGTTAAAAATCTTATCCTTATAATGTGAACTATAAGTAAAACATAATTTGGTGTGAGATATAAGCACCACATATTTTTCTTGCTTAATTTTAGCTCCATTTCCAATTTGTTTTCCAGTTTTTTACTTGTTCAATTCTTTTTTTTTTTTAATCCTTACATTTCGTCTTAATATTAATGCTGTGTATGGGGTCCAAGGCAAAAGATTGGTAAGGATTAGTTAATGGGGATTAAGTGACTTGCCCAGGGTCACACAGCTGGGAAGTGTCTGAGGCCAGATCTGAACCCCAAACCTCCTGTCTCTGAGCCTGGCTCTGAATCCACTGAGCCACTCAGTTGCCCCCTACTTTTTCAGTTCTAAGAATTTTTCCTAGCAATAAGTAAAACATTACTTAAAACTTCTTACTCCATTAAAAAAATAGTCATAATCTCGGCATCTAAACATATCCAAACAACACTTTGAAACCACTGGAATTCAGTAAGGGTTTCAAATCAGTTAGGAATCTAGTAGTTTTTATTTTACTGTGTTAACTGCCAGGCTCTTTAAGAAATTCCAGACTGTGTAGTTTAAAACAAAACCCTTGTTTTGTTTGCAAACAATGCTGACAATGCAAACAAACAATGTGCTTCAGAAAAACTGATTCTTAGAGGAAAGGCCAGCAAGCAGGAAGGTGGAGCTTTGGGGACAGAGACAATTTGATGACCTTTGATTATTTCTCTTGTAACTAATCTCTCATAAGCCAATTGACCATAGCAGCTGGCATCAGGGAGGGAGTAACAACAGCATTTTCAATAGAATTTTCAAAGTAAAAAAACATCTTAAATGAATTTTTTTTTCACCACTCATCTTAGGTCCCTTCTCACAGAACTCTTCAGATGTGCACAAACATTGATTCCTTTGATATATTAAGCCTCTAGGCTCCTATTAAAGAGTTGGGAGGTTGGGGGTTGGGGTAGGCAGGGATCCATCTCTTCTAATCTCCCTTTCCATTCTGTTTGCTACAAGAAAATCCCAAAAGAGCATTCAACAATATATTACTGTGGGTCTACATTTCCTAAAGAGCAGGTAACAATGAAATTCTTTAAGTTAATTACAATATCTATTATATTAGGAAAGCTTTCTACACTACCTACACCTCCCCCCTCACTAGCCTTTGCAGTCTCATCAATTCCCATGGTTTGCAGATAACCAGATTTGTATATCTAGTCTTAGTCTCCCTCCATAGCTAAGTTCCAATCCTAGTTAACATTTATTCAACAATTTAAATTAGGCAAAACGCTTTACATATCTCATTTGATCTTCAAAACAACTTTGGAGGTAGCTGCCATTTTAGAGATGGGGAAACTCTTGTAGCTCAGCTGAGGTCAAACTGGAACTCCAAGTCCAGCACACCCATCTAGTGAGCCATCTCACTATCTAAGCTTCCTTCTAGGCATTTCCAACTAGATATTCAAGAGGCAAGTCCAATAGACATCCTCAATTATCCTCCAAACTTCTCTATTTCTGTTGATGTTCATCATCTTTCCTGTTATCCAGGTTCATGATTTCAGAGACATCCTACAGTCTTCACTCTTCCTTATCACCACGTATCCAACCAGTTGCCATGAATGTCCCATCTCCCATCACTAAAGTTAAACTATTTACATTCCTCCATGGGAAAATACCAGTTTTATCAGTATTAGGGTGATTACTAAGCATATACACAGACAGAGGACTCTGAGTTGACTATGATGGGATGATATCTTAAAAAAAAAAAAAATGCCAAACCTAGAGATAGGAGGTCCTGGGTTCCCATCTGGCCTCGGACACTTCCTAGCTGTGTGACGCTTGGCAACCCCCTTGTCTATCCTATACCACTCTTCTGCCTTGGAACCAATATACATTATTAATTCTAAGACAGTCATAGTTTTTCAAAAAATTAAAATAAAAATGAAGGGTGAGAAAAATGGATACATTGGGAGAAGGAAGGGAAAGGTAGAGTGGGTTAAATTATCTCACATAAAAGAGTAGTAAAAGCTTATTCAAAGGAGGGGAAGAACACTTGAACCTTACTCTCATTGAAATAGGATCAAATAGGAAATAACATACACACTCAGTTGAGAGGGAAGTAGAAGGGAAGAGAATTGGTACAGGATGAAGAAGGGAGGATGGACTGAGAGAGGGAAAGTCAGAAGAAAATATCTTTGAGGCGGCCCAAGGAGAAAGGAGAATGAGGATAAATGAAGGGGGCGAGGGGGCACAGTACAGGGAAACAGAGGATAGGTGTAGCTGACCAGCAGTTACAAAATTTTCTTACGTGGGTAGGTTGACCACCTGAAAGGGAAACTGGGGACTGAGGGAAATATGGGTTGAAGGGTTGAAAGATTAAGATAGGAAAGACATAGAGAGGGTAAAGAGAGGCAAAAAGACTCAGGATTCATCAGCCTAACTTCCAGCCTGTCAAATGCTCCTCTGATAATATAAGAGAGAGCAAACTACAGGTGAATTCAGTTTTATTGAAATTCTAAGGAATGGGGAAAGGGAGATAGTCAATCAAACATGTGACATGGTAGAGAATTTAGCATCAGCTTGGTAAACAACCACAAGATGAAAGAGATGGAGGCCAAGACAATGTAGTAGCCAGAGCCCAGTCCAGAGGTTCATTTGACCTTTGGAATGCAGGTGTGGGGAGAGGTCAGAATACCACAAGATATGAGTCCCAATTCAATTCAAGGTTCCAGAAATCAATTATGTGAAATACTAGAAATGCAAATTAAAACCATTCTGAGATAGGACCTCACATCTATCAGTTTTCATAAGACTAGGAGAAAAGATAAGTAGAAACCAATGGTCTAAAATTCTTTGTTACTGTTTTTCAGACATTCTGCCATGTCTCTTCATGACCCTTTGGACCATGACACACAAGGTCCTTCTAATTCTTCACTATCTCCTGAAGTCTGTCCAACCTCATGTTTATTGCTTCCATGACACTATCTCATTCTCTTGCTAGCCCCTTTTTCTTTTGCCTTCAATCTTTCCCAACTAAAGGGTCTTTTCCATTGAGTCCTGCTTTCTCATTAAGAAGCCAAAGTATTGTGTAATTAGAATCTGTTACCTTAAAAACTACAATCCCCAGCAAAACTACGATCCCCAGAACCCTACTCACTTCCTGTCCTTATGTGCTGACATAGACAGGGTATAAATTTGGTGTAGCCCCACATCTTGTGCTTTTTCCTTCCTGTTGTGGCTTTGGTGGAGCAGGGATTTTTCAGCAGGTAGAAAAACTTAGTCTTGTGGTTCTATTTTGTCAGATAATAAACTTTATAAAAATAATACTTGAAGAATTGCACATTAATTTAAATCCTACAGTATTTAAGCTTCAGCTTCAGTAGTTGTCCACCTAATGAATAGTTTGAATCAGTTTTTAAAACAATTGATTGATTTGTTCTCATTGCTGACTCTCAACATTTTTTTCTAGCCCAACAATAGCATTAACTTTCCTTAAAATTCAGCTCTCATAGATATACTGCTACTAGAAAAACCATAGCTTTCACCATATCGACCTTTATCAATAAGGTGATGTCTCTTCTTCTTAATGTGTTCTCCAGACTTGCCACAACTTTCCTTCCAAGGAACAAGTGTCTTTTAATTTTATGTTTGTAGTCACCATCTGCAGTAATCTTTGAGCCCAAGAATATGAAATCTAACACTGCTTCCCTTTCTTCTCCCTCTATTTTCAAGAAGGTGATGAGACCAGTTGTCAAAGATCTTAGTTATTTTTTTCATGATAAACTTCAAGGCAGTTTTTATACTCTCTTCTCTTACTCTTAGCAATAAGTTTATTAATTCGTCCTTATTTTCTGTTCTCAGAATGGTATCACATGAGATTATTGACATTTCTCCCAGGTATTAATTAATTATAATTTTGGATTCATCCAGCCTGGCATTTTACATGATATACTCTTCATGTAAGTAACAACAGCATTTGTTGTACTCCTTTCCCAATCTTAAAACAATCAGTTGTTTAATGGCCAGTTCTAACTCTTGCTTCTTGATCCATATATAAGTTCCTTTGGATGATCATAAGACTAGGAGAAAAGATAAGTAGAAACCAATGGTTTAAAATTCTTTATAGTTGTTTTTCAGTCATTCTGTCCTCTTTGAGGCCTTGTCACATTGAACCAAAAATCAAATCAATAAGTATGCCATGAGTACCAACAATGAGGTATACTTCCCAACTCTCAGTTCAAAAGTGGTAGATTCTGCACATGGATTGAGACATGCTTTTTCAGATACTGTCTTTGTTTTGACTTGTTTGTAGTTATTTGCTACTAGGGGAAAGACCTTTTGAGGGGTCCAAGTCTGTAGGATGTGAAAACAACATTTAATTGGGGAATGGCTGGATGAGTAATGATATATGATTATGATGGAATACTTTTGAACTATAAAAAGTACTGAAGGGGATAGTGTCAGAAAAACCTGGGAAGTCTTATATGAACTGATGCAATGAGAGGTGAGCAGAAATCAGCAGAACATTGTACACAGTAATTGCAATAGTGTAAGGATGTTTAACTATGAAAGACTTAGCTACTCTGATCAAGGCAATGAAAATCAATCTATGTCAAATGTCCCATATTACTAATAATTTGAGTAATGCAAATTGAAACAACTTTGAGGTTCTTCCATATTACATCAATCATATTACAAAGATGTAAAAAAAAGTGTTATTTTCAATAGCATATTTCAAAATTTTTTGATTGATGTTCCTTTCCTTTTTCTGTGATTCTTTATACTGTGGTACCTTGACACACCTTTAGTTTAATTTGGTTCATGGCCAAGCTTGTAACTCAATTTGCTTGGGTGCCAAGTTGAATTTCTCCATTTAAGTTAATGAAATCCATTCTAGCCCCCCCCCCAAAAAACACACAATTTTTTGTTTTATATGCTTTTAAGTAAGAAAATATTTTATAAATAACAAATAAATATATTTCTAGATAATAAGAAAGGATGTAAAGAAATAAACTTGTTTATGAAATGTTATTTACCTTCAAGGTCAGGCAAAGATGCTAGCAGAGAAAGTTTTCATTTCATGCACTATTGCTTAACATAACTTAAAAATGCAAAATTGACCTTATACATTACTTATGACGTAACTTTATTGCTAAACTTAATTGCTATTTTTTACTTTACTTAATTATCATCATTTTTTTCATTGACTTCTGGCTGTTTTGCCATACTTTCCTCAAGTTCATTTAAGAGGCCATTTCAACAAAAACTTTCCATGGAAGTTTGTTTCTTCCTCCCTTTCAGAATGTTTCGATAATGTGTGAAACAAGCATCATTACACAGCTCCAACACATGACCTGTCACAACTTTTTCTAGGTGTGTCTTTTCAATAAACTGTTTGATTTTTTTCCTGAATCATCAATATTTCCTTAATCTTGCTTGTACTGATTACCTCATCCACCTCTAATTTCCTGCACCTCCTCCCCACTAATTTCCTGCAACACCTCTGTATGCTGTTGTTCTAGCTCCTTCAATTCCTCCATCATCAGGACCCATGGTTAAAAGTTAAGAAATTTGCCCAAAAAACTGATAACAAAGACAAAAATAAAGAAGAAAGCAAAAGCAATTCAATACAGATGCTCGCATGGCCAGATAAACACTAACCTAAACAAGACAGCCTCATGTAACTTGTGAAACCGAACATTCAGCAGGCTATCTAGTGGAGGAAGCTCATGATTTAAATATTCACTTGTGACTTAAAGCAAAAATTCTCAATTGTGACTGCTTGTATCTCAAATTGCTCATTTCTTAAGGTACTTGTGTATCAAAGTACTACTATATATTTCTATTTCATCAGCTATTTCCCTATTATAAGTAAAAAAAATTAGCATTAATTTTTAACATCTGAGTTCTAGTTTTCTCCATCCTTGCCCACCATCTAGAGAAGGCAAGCAGTTTGCTATTGATTATACATGTGAAATCATGCCAAATATAATTCCATATTAGCCACACTACAAAAGAAAAAGCCAAAAAAATTTTTTCATCATTGATCCTTCGGAAATGTCTTACATCTCTTATTATAGCAGGCCCTACACATATGAAAATCTTTTCAAAGAAAATGAATATTTTGTAACTTTTGCTGTGGCCACCAGCTGACTGACAAAGGAATATATTTATGGCAACACTAGAATAGTCTAAATTAGTGGAAAAGATGTGTGATCATTGTCTATTTTCTATTCAGTGAAGTTTTTAAAAAAATAATTTTTTAAACCTTTATCTTTCATCTTAGAATCAATACTGTGTATTGATTTCAAGGAAGAAGAATGGTAAGGGCTAGGCAATGTGAGTTAAGGGACTTGCCCAGGGTCACACAACTAGGAAGTATCTGAGGCCAGATTTGAACCCAGGATCTCCTGTTTTTGACAGTCTCTGGAAGGACTCCACTATAAGACCATCTTCTGCTTTTATGCTTCAAGTACAAGTATCCATCATGGTTTTTTTCTGACTCCTCTTTTTTTCTTTGTCTATACTCTTTCTCAGTGATTGCAACAACTCTCTTGGGTTCAAATTACCATGGATTCCCAAATCCAATTATTACCTGAACTCTAATCTAAATAGTAGTTTTCATTTTTATCTCCAGTGCTGTGTCCAGTGTCTTGCACATAATACAATCACTTTAAAATAAATAGTTAATCTGGCCTCATACACTTTCTAGATGTGTGATACTGAGCAAGTCATTCATCTTCTATTGCTAGCCCTTATTGCTCTTCTGCCTTGGAACCAATAAATACCTAGTACTGATTCTAAGATAGAAAGTAAGGGTTTTTAAAAATAAAAATAAAAACCCAAATATTTGGCAAAATGAATTGAGGAATATTTATGGAATCTTCTTTCAAATTTGGGGGAACCCCAATTTCTTCCAAGAAACTGTTGCCTAATTCTGTGATATTATCATCTGGGTATAGCCTTTATGTCTGTCCACTCTGACCTCAAGTCACACTATATTTCTACTCTGCTGCCACTTTCGTTTCCTGAGTATCCTGAATTGGTTAAAGAAGACAGTATTCCATTTAGCCTGAGAAACATTAGTCTCCTGAGTCTCATGCCTAATTCTAAGATCCTGGAGATCACCACTGCTCTAAACCCCAGGAAGTTCTGGACCAAATGCTTACTGATCAGTTTACTTTATTCCAGATTTACAAGTTATTTCTAGTCTTGATGACAGTTGATTTTTTTCTTTACACCCATACCCTTCCATCTTAGAATCAGTACTGTATATTGGTTCCAAGGCAGAAGAGTATCAAGATTTAGGCTATGGGGATTAAGTGACTTCCCCAGGGTCACACAGCTAGGAAGTGTCTGAGGCTAGATTTGATTCCAGGACTTCTGGTCTGTAAGACTGGCACTCTATCCACTGAGCCACCTAGCTGTCCCCAAATCTTGACTTTTAAAAAGTATCTATCATAGGTTAGCATCGAGACTTAGTTGTCTTATGTGCTAGATTTATGTAGAATACCTCAGCATTGCATTTGGAATCTTAGAAAGTCCTGTCTTCTGCTTCCAAGGCCATATTTCCTATTGAGCTTTTCCATTATACTTATCTAAAAAGTGGAACATTAAGTACAAGAAACTTTACAGCAGGACAGCAAGGTGGCACAGTGGATAGAATGCTGGATCTAGAGTAAAAAAGATTTGAGTTCAAATCTAGCCTCTGATACTTGGCTATGTGACCCTGAGTAAATCATTCTGACTCAATCATTCAGTCAAATTAGAATTATTAATTATTATGATTATTAATTAATTATTACTCAACACTTGCTATGTGCCAGGTAATGTGCTATGTGCTAGAGATACAAGGTTCAAAAAGCAAAAACAAATGTACAAAATCGATTTTCTTATTTGTAAAATACAAATGATAATAGTATCTTCTTCCCAAAATTATTGTAAAGCATTTCAAAAACCTTAAAGGGCTAGATAAATACCAGACTTTCCCCGCCTTGACCCAGGACTTTTCCAATGAAAAGCAATAGAATTTAGATTTTAGATTTTTTAACAGTAAAATAGGACAAAGAAAGATTGATCCTTGGTCTCATATTTGTTCTTTAAGTCATTTACAAAAAATATGATTGATATGGAAAAAATTTCAAGAACTGATGCAAAGTGAAATAAGAACACTCACAATGAATATAACAATGTAATCACAAAGAAAGAAAAAATGAAACAAAACTGAATTCTGAGTAACAACCAAGATTTTCCAAAGAGAAAATAGAAGATAATTGGTGTGGAAATTGTTTGTTGTCAAACATGAAATGTATTGGTTAGTTTTGCTAAACTGTTGCTAATTAAGTTTTAATTTAAAATTTTAGCTTTTACTTTGATATATTTGATAATTTTGATACTTTAAAATTAGAAATGTTTAATCTCTTTTAGAAAGGTTAACTTAATAGATAGAAGTTGAGGCATATATTTGGAAAGGAATGATATCAAATTTAAGATATACAAATGTGTGTGTGTGTGTGTATATATATATATATANTACAAAAAATATGATTGATATGGAAAAAATTTCAAGAACTGATGCAAAGTGAAATAAGAACACTCACAATGAATATAACAATGTAATCACAAAGAAAGAAAAAATGAAACAAAACTGAATTCTGAGTAACAACCAAGATTTTCCAAAGAGAAAATAGAAGATAATTGGTGTGGAAATTGTTTGTTGTCAAACATGAAATGTATTGGTTAGTTTTGCTAAACTGTTGCTAATTAAGTTTTTAATTTAAAATTTTAGCTTTTACTTTGATATATTTGATAATTTTGATACTTTAAAATTAGAAATGTTTAATCTCTTTTAGAAAGGTTAACTTAATAGATAGAAGTTGAGGCATATATTTGGAAAGGAATGATATCAAATTTAAGATATACAAATGTGTGTGTGTGTGTGTGTATATATATATATATATATGCATATATATATATATATGAAACAAAATATGTTTGACAAATGATTAAATTCACCCCCCTCCTTTAAGTAGAACCATGAAGACTAAAGGTATAGAAATATTGTCTAAGGCAAGCTATCCAACCCACTTATTTTGTCGGAAGGCTTTGCATAACCATTTTTATTTGTTACAAGTCAGTGTTCCTATCCAACTAGAAAGGAAAGGGAGAAATGATTGTGGAGCTAAAAAGCAAAAGGCATAAAAATTGTTCCCCTAAGTTATGTTTGATACTTTGATAAATAAAGAATACCTTTTCTAAATAATTCCTGAAGACTTTCGGCACTTTGACTTAATACAGCCCATATTTCTTCTTCTTGCAGTGGTCCTCCCCGAACCTCCAAGGCCTCAGCTAATGACACATGCATATTACCTAGAAAAGAAAAACAGACAATTTTCACAACTGCTCTACAACTACATTGTCTTTTTAATAAGTAAAAGCTCTACTAAGTGAGTCACAGAATCACCAAAATTTCAAATCTAATTAAACCTCAAAACCCAACATAAATATATAATGGAAAGTATAGTTATACAACTTATGCATCTCCCAAAGAAAATTGTCCCAGGGGGAAAAAAAAAGAAAAAAAGGCCTCTCCTTCTTTCTCTTGACCTCCTCAAAGTTCTCTCCAATTATGACAGGAAAATAGTATCTTTAGTATCTTTAGCTTCCCTCAGACCATCAGTATTATCATTTCCCAGTCTGACACTAAAAACTGCTGTTTCTACAACATTTCACTTGTCTCTTAAAGCTACAACAACTATAGCATCTTTAATAGGCTTTTGAAACAAATGCTACAGATATATCTACTTGAAATCTAGAGCAGCACATTACCAATTGAATTTTATTTTGCTTGGCTATGCATACTTGTCACAAGGGGTTTGTTATTCTTTTTTCTTTTTTAATTTGAGGGAGGGAATAAGAGGGGAAATGCCTTTAGGGATACAAAAAAAGATAGAAAAAGAAGAGAAATATTTAAGAATTTTATTTTACTGCAAAGAAAAGAGCAGAAAAAAAGAAGACAATCAGGAAGTTTTGAAAGTTACATAGTGAATTTATTATATACTTAAAAGAAAAAACAAACTACATAATGGTCACATTTTTATATGCAATCCTCTTTTTTAGAAACTATTTTATACACAGAAATGCTTTTTTTATGTGGCAAGTTACAAATTTTTAAAACTTAAAAAAAGAAATGAGATCAGGGATAAAAGGGAGTACATATTTTAAAAGGCTAGAAAATGGTTATTTAAATAATAAGCTACCAAGATAATAAAATATGTATCATTAAAATTATGAGCACAGAAAAATATAAATGAACATGAAAAGCCTGAAATAATGCAAAGCAAACAAAACTAAAAGAACACAGGCAGAGGTTAAAACAAAAATAAAGGGCATGTGTATATACACAGAAACAGATAAAGTAGATCAAAAAGAGAACATATTAAGCTATTAGCTTCCTAAGGTACTTTTAAAATGTAAATAGTGGTGAATAAATGGCTATACTAATAGAAAAAAACTTTTTCTTAAACTTTTAGTGAAACAAGCTTATAATAAATATCTTTTTCAAAAAATCTTTACCTTCCATTTTAGGATCAATACTAAATATTGGTTGTAAGACAGAAGAGTGGTAAGAGCTAGGCAATGGGAATTAAGTGACTTGCCCAGGATCACATAACTAGGACATGTCTAAGGACGGATTTGAAACCATGATCTCTCATATGTAAGCCTAGCTCTCATCAGTTGAGCCATCTAGTTGCCCCTAATAAATATCTTTTGTTATTTATTGAATATTTCTGTTTTTTTTTAATTTAAGTATTCTTCTAAGGTTACATGATTCATGTTCTTTCCTTTCCCCCTTCCCAGAGCCAAAAAGCAATTCCACTGGGTTATACATGTATTAACACTCAATACTTATTTCCATATAATTAATTTTTATAATGGAATAATCTTTTAAAAACCAAAACCCAACATCCTATACCCATATAAACAAGTGATGAATCAAATTTTTTCCTTTTGCATTTCTACTGCCAAAGTTCTTTCTCTCAATGTGGATAGCATTCTTTCTCATAAGTCCCTCCCTAATAAATATCTTTTTAAAACTACAGTTTCTGACAATAAAGAAAAGGGCTCTAGGACCATAGATGTAGCACTATAAAAGGTCTTCAGAAGACTATGTGGCAAGCCTCCTAAAATTTTAGATGAGGAAACCAAGGCCCAAGAAAGCTAAAAAGATTAGTTCAATGTAGCAGAAAAAAACTCTAGGAATTTTATATGAAGAACTCAAACACAACCTCTTCAGAGTAATACTTCCAGCTGGATTGGCTGTCTGAGCAAGGTGCAAGGTCCCACACATCCACCTCAATAAAACCCCAAATTTTTTACTAGACTGTGATCAGAAATCCCAAGCAGAAACAGCAATAACTTTTATCCCCAGAATTACAAAAAAAAAAAAAAAAAGTCATCCAATATTCTGCAAGCAATATGAAAGTAGGATGCCCACAGAAACGATGCCAAGAAAGGCAAACAAGTCCTTAGCCTCCCAGTAAGACCAGAAAAGGGTCATAGTCACATATCTGTACAAGGGTAGGAAAACCACATCCTGGGTCTTAGAAGCATGGAGGGACAACAGCAACCAGTGCAGGCCAGTCAGCTGTAAAAACAAAAAGGATTTCCTCACTGAACTGAGGTCAAGGGCATCTAATGCTGAGATGCCTTAAGGAGATGAGGTGCTGATGGTCCAGTTGTTTAAACCTCCATGACCTAGAACAATGATGGCAAACTTATGGCATGGGTGCCAAAGATGGCATTCAGAATGCTCTCTGTGGGTACATGGCCTCCCCCAAACAGTTTATTACTTGAAAGGCAGAGGGACTCAGGCAGAGATGCTCCCCTCCCCTTCTCCATAGTGTCTGGAGATATTTTTTCACAACACCCACTCCTCTGCCCAGTAGCCCAATGGGAGCACACAGAGGGGAAGGTGGGCAGCTTAGAGGTGGCAGAGCTGGAGGGGAGCAGAGAACTTTGGCCACACCCCTCTCCATCTCTATACTAGCTGAGGACATTCCTCGCTTCACCTGCCCCTCTACCCAGCAGCACCCTCCCCTGTGTGCTTGGGTGGAAGAGGGCGTGGGAGAATACCCAGCCTGACAGGGGGGAGGGGCTCAGCACAGGGTCTGGCACTCTGTCTCTAAAAGGTTCGCCATCACTGACCTAGGAGGGGGAGATAAGCGTAGGAAATTAAGGGACATTGTGAGAGAGTAAGGCTCACCATCCCATCCAAAAGCACAGATGTCTAGAAGGTGACACAAAGCTACAATTCAGGAAATAAAGCTGGAGAGATGAGTAAATTAAAGAAGACAAGAACCAGTATATAAAAATTATTATAAAACTAGAGAATTCCCCCAAAATAATAATTCTGTGACAACTGGAAGCCAAGACTCAAAGGAAAAATATTATTTTCCATAAAGATGATATGAATACATAGAAGAAATAAGAGACGAAAAATGAAACGAAAGCTCTTAAGGAAAGAATTAAAATAATAAAAAGTCCAGTAACAGATTCCTTGAAACTAGGATAGAGCTAAGATTAATAAGGAATTAGAATACAATCTTAAGATTTTTAAAAATTGAAGCATGAAATATGTGATATTGAAAAAATCTGGAGAAAGGTAGAACAGATACTTTAAGAGATAATTTATTTTTAAAAAAACTAGAAAACTAGACATTGTATTTTTAAAAAGTATAAATACAGTTCAGATCTATTAGAATTAGAAGGCAAAAATATAGGGGAAAAACCCCTAATGACTTCATGAAAGAAATATCAGAAGGTAAAGTCCATGAATGTCATAATCCAAATCCAGAGTATCCATATGTAAGAAAAAAATACAGTAAGCACTAAGAAAGCCAGTTCAAGTATTAAAGAATCATGGTCAGGATAATACAAGACCTAGAACCTTCTCCACACACACAAAAAAGAGAGTTTGGGACACAATATGCTAAAAAGCAGAAGAGATGCTTGCAACCAAGAATAACCGACATCTGGTTAAATCCAAGGTTACAGGGAGGGGTAGGAGAAACAGATTTTTAATGGAATAGAAGACCCTGAAGATTTTCTGATTAAAAGACCAGCATTTCTTCATAGTCATTTTGAAATACAAACATAAACATATTTTTAAAAACCTAGACAGATAATTTTTTTTTAGTAACTGTTGGAGGCTGTGTTTCTGTGTATATGTATGTGTGTGTTTTTAAACATTCTGAGGGAGATAAAGAAAAAATTTTCATAACCTCAATGATGTTAAAGGGTATTAAGAGAGTTTAAGAAGAAAAAAAAGGGCATGGGAGTAGATGGGCTCTGTCCCAAAGCTTTAATAAGGCGAAAGAGAAAAAAAGAATACATCATTGTAGAAAGGACAAAAAAAGGGGAGCATTTACTATGTGTGAATTCTGTGGGGGAAAAGATGGGTTTAAAAAGTATATATAAAAGGGGCAGTTAGGTGGCTCAGTGGATTGAGAGCCAGACTTAGAGGCAGGAGGTCCTGGGTTCAACTCTGACACAAACTCTTCCTAGCTGTGTGACCCTGGGCAAGTCACTTAATCCCCACTGCCTAGCCCTTACTGCTCTTCTGGTTTGGAACCAAGACACAGTATTGATTCTAAGATGGAAGGTAAGAGGGTTTGGTTTTTTTTTTTAAAGTATATAAACATATAAGAAGGAGAGGAAAAGGCATAAGATAAACCTTATCTGAAGTGGTCAAGAAGGGTAGGAAATGAAGTGCTTATAAATTGGGAATGACTGAACAAATTGTAGTACATGGATGTAATGGAATTATTACACCTTAAGAAATGATGAAAGAATTGCAATGAATCCTAGGTAGTATGAACTGATGCTGATGAGCAGAACCAGGAGAAATTTTATGTAAGGATAACACCATAAAAAAAAACAAAACAATTCTGAAAAGCAAAAGGACTCTGATCAATGTAATGATTATCTCCTATTAATAAGACTGAGGTTCACTGGTCAAAACTAATTTCATTAAAAATATTAAGTTGGTAAAAAAATAAATAGCTATAACTCACATAAATACAAAAGCTCTTTGGGGAGTTCTCAGTAATTTGTGAATATAAAGAGGTCTCCAGGTCAAAATGTTTGAGAAGCTATCTTAGGGAGTAATCATGTCTCTCAAAGGCTTTAGGTAATTCAATTTAAGTAAACACTGTCCCGTTTTCATCCTTGGTTTCTTTGTTTATTAAATTTGTTTCCCATTATAATCTCCATGCAATTTATTTTATTTTAATTTTTTATCAATTACATGATAATAACAAATTTCTACACAAGTTTTCCTAAGTTACATGATTGAACTTATCTCCCTTCCTCCCTTCCCTTCCCCCTCCAGGTGCTGGCAGGAGATTCAATCTGGCACCGTTGGTTTTGATTCAAGTGTTCAGTGGATGAGATAATTAATGGAATCCTACCCTTAATCTGACATACAAGTTTTAGGGAAATGTATGTGAAGTTGTGAATTTCTATTAGATGGTGTGTTTTTTAAATGCATAATAAATTCTACATATTATTTCCAAAACTCTTCTACTTGTCTATGCTTCTTTCGGAACCATCTTCTGTTATCTTGCAATTTCTGTGAGGTGAAATAAAAACTGTCCTGGATCCAAAATAACCCGCACCCCAAACTCCAGATACTGTTGGCAGAAATGGAATTAATGATTCCTGATTTCCAGTTCTAAGGTGCTCCTTCTAACTCAGCTATTAATTTTCTTGTCAAACTTAAGTGAAATGTAACTGCATATTTTAAAACAATTCAGGTAATAGAGTTGCTTATCAATTCACAGAATGGTATTAAACAGAAAGTTCATTCTACAATCTATGATCTCAAAAAGTATCAGACTGTTTATCTTTACTATCTTTACAGAAGACCTTATAAGTTAACCCACTGTGTCAAAATAGCTGGATGAATAATTTTGTAGAAAAGGGCATGAAGTCCTAACATAGCAGACGGAATTTGTTTACAGGTGCTGAGATTTCACATAGTTTTCAAAGCACAGAGAGAAAGTCTCATGCCCTCTGCTAAGGAAAGTGAGGTAGAAGACAAATGGAAATAATAACATGTAACTTGCTTCACCATCATGTCCTAGGGGCATGAATGAGAGCTAGAAGACATCTTCAAAATCATCAAGTCTGTTTTCAGGGTGAACTGAGGCCAAGGTGAGTTAAATGACTTATCCAAGGACACACAGTCAATGGCTGAGCCAAAACTTGAATCCAGATCCTGTGACTCCAAAATCACTTCCTGTCTTTTGCTATATCAATATCACAAGAGTTGTTGTCTATTTGTTTAGTGGAATTTGCTAGATTTTAGGTCACAGGTCCTGGGTTCAGGTTCCAGCTCTGTCCCTTCCTGCCTGTGTGATCTTAGCTCCCCGGATCTCAGGTTCCTCAAAATGAGGACCTGCAGACTCATGAGAGTGAAGCAGCAGAATAAAAATAGCCAGTACCCCAGCAAACAAGTATTCTGGCACAACCTGTGCCCAAAGAGCTAGAAAATGCCCCAGGCTGAGTCCTAATCAGGAAATCCAAGAGAAAAAAAAACCCTACAAAGAGTCTTATGTCTAGGCCAGAACAGTAGAAAGAGGCAAATGAAAGACTGTAAATGCTGGAAAGTGGGTCTAGCCAGGGGCCTGCCCTGTGGAACATTTTAGCCCACAGAAACTGAAAGGGGAAAGAAGAGCCCCCAGACTTCAAAGAAGGACCCTGTTGATGCAGGGTAAGGGAAGAGGTGTCACTAACCACACAGTTCCAGGGCAGACTGAAGATGGGACTTGTACCATGGAGTGCTGGCCCAGAGTCAAGTGGGATCAGCAAGGAACAAGTAGGAAGCAAAGAGTAGCTGTGCTCTAATCTAAGGAGTGAACTGGGGTCTTAGTCCAATCTTTGTCCCAGTCTGAAGCGTGCAGTAGAAAAACCAGGACAGGATTCACAGACCAGAGGGATTCTTCTTCAGTTCTGTCAGTTCAGTGGAGGATTTAGGGGTGGGGAGGTGAGGAACAAGTATTACCTAGGTGCCAGATAATTATGTTAAGCATTTAAAATCATCACAACAATGCTCTGAAGTAGGCATTATCAATATAAACTTTTTACAGTTCAGGAAACTGAGGCATCAAGTGACTTGGACACATCGATCATAACAATCGGAGGTCAGAAGTAGAATCTCCAACTCAAAATATGACAACAGTTTTGCTCAGACTCAAACCCAAGTCAGGAACTTGCAGACCTCAGACCAATCCTCCTTGTCTGTTCACCAAACTTCTATTGTGTCAGATCATTTCGAGAGCACGGAAAGCTTGCAAGTACCCAGCCTACCATAGCCTGAAGATCCTGGCATAATACAATATTCAATATTGGAAGGAATCAACAGAAGCATCCAAGAAGATAAAAGCTTGGACCAGATATATGCCCCAGGAGTGTGTAGAATCCATACCCAAAATAAAGTATTAAGCCAGGAAGTAGGCTATAAGAATGAATAAACAAAAAAGGAATCCCAATATAAATATCTATTATGATGACAGGGAAGATAAAGACACAAACGCAGAAGAGAATGATTTCAAAACACCTACAGGCAAAGGCTCAAGGAAAACACAATCTGGTTGTAAAAATCCAACTAGAATTCTTAAAAAAAGATGAAGCAAGTTTTACTTTTTTTAAAGAGTTGAAATAACTTTAAAAAGCAAATGCAAGAACTGGAAGGAAAATTGGAAAACTACAAAAGAAAGAATTGGAACAAGAAGTAATAGTTTAGAGCAATAAGTAAAAAACCTTACCCAAAGACAAAAACTCCCTAAAAATTAGAATGAATCAATTAGAAGCTAATGATTCCATGTGACAACAAGAAATGTTAAAACAAAGTCAATAAACAGAAAAAAAGAAGAAATTGTAGAGGTATCTCATTGCAAAAAATAACTGAACTGAAAAACAAATCAAAAAGTAATTTAAGGGGGGAGCTGGGTAGCTCAGTGGATTGAGAGACAGGCCTAGAGATGGAAGGTCCTAGGTTCAAATCCGGCCTCAGACACTTCCCAGCTGTGTGGCCCTGGGCAAGTCACTTGACCCCCATTGCCCATCCTTACCACTCTTCCACCTATAAGTCAATACACAGAAGTTAAGGGTTTAAAATTTAATAAAAAAAAGTTATTTAAGAATCACCAGACTACCTGAAAAACATGTCCAACAAAAAGAACCCAAATCTCAATCCAAATCGAAAATAACTTCAACTCAGGAAAGTGGAACTTTTTTTTTAAGCATAAAAGAAAATCCAGCTAAAATCCAGAACTTCTAGGTCAAAGAAAAATGCTGCAAGCAGCCGGGAGGAAAGAATTCCTGTACCAACAAGCCACAGTCAGGAACACATAGAATTTAGAAGGCATCATTATAAAGGAATGTTCTAAAAAGCAAAAGACACTGGCTCACAACGAAGAATAGCTCAGCATGCAAAATTTAGTAGAATCCAATTGGGAAAAATAGGAACTTTCAATGAAATTCTAACTTCCTAATCATTCTTGTTGAAAAGACCAGAGCTGAGAATATGAAACCTCAAACAAAAATGCAGAAAACCAGGTATATTATGCCCATTATTGCAAATACAATGTAATAAAAACTATATTTAATAAAGGGCTACCTAGAAAAACAATTAATTGGACACCAAAATTCTAAAGAATTGGTGGGTCAAAAAAACAAATCACAGAAAAATCAACAAATTCAAATCATAAAGGTAACAATGACACAACAAACTAACATTTTACATATGTACATACAAATACCAACAAAATCAACTTTATAGAAAAATGTATTTCCCTAAAACATCTTTCATCAGTAAATGATGACTTTTTTAGATGACTAAAAAAGCAACAAATTTTAAAACTCCAATTAAAACCAAAACAAAGATCCTGAAAATAAAAGATGAGAGTAACAAAATTAAAAGCAAAAACTGAATTAATAGTTGTTTTGTTAAAAAAAAAAAACACACAACAAAACCCACTATTTGAAGAATGCCAATAAATAAAAGGAAATATTTTGCCCAATTATTTGCAAATAAAACTGGCAAGGCAATCTAAATGAAATGGTTAAATATGGAAATATAAATTGTCCAAATGAACAAAATAGAAAAGACTGAAAACTCTAAGGAAAAAAAAATTGAACAACCTATAAATGAACTCCCAAAGAAAAACCAATCTCAAGACCAGACAGATTTACAAGCCAATTCTATCAATGGAATTGATTAGGTATACAATATATGGAAGCAAATAAGCAAAGTAACAATGTTTGACAAATCAAAAAAAAATCTTTTAGAGCAAGAATTTACTATTCAACAAAAACTTCTGATTAAACTGGGAAACACTGAAAGAAAATATATAGTATAGAAAAATATCTCAAACTATGTAACAAGATGAGCTCCAAGTAGGTACTTGACTGATGAGAGAATAAACAAAATAGAGGAGCAAAGAAGAAACCACCAGATCAATGGTTAGGAAGAGTTCATGACCAAACAGGAGATAGAGAGGGTCACAGAAAGTAAAATAGACAATTTTGATTACATAAAACAATGCAACTAGAATTAGATAAGTAAGTAAATGGAGCTTAAAAAAAAATTTCTCTTTTTTGGGGGTTTCAGTCCTAAGATACACAGGGAATGGATTCAAATTTACAAGAATAAAAGCTATTCCCCAACTAATAGATATTTAAAGGATAAGGACAGGCAACTTTAAAAGGCAAAAATCCACTCCCAATAACCATGAGAAAAATGCTCCCTATCACTATTAAAGAAATACATTAAATACACATTAAAACATTTCTGAGGTTCCATTCCACCTCATATACATCCAACAGGATGCTCAAGTTGACAGGAAAAAGAATGACAAATGTTGGAGGAGTGTAATTAATATATTTTTGATGGAGAACTGGTCTGGTCATTATGGAAAACTGGAACTATGCCCAAAAACTTGTGCATACCACTTGATCAAGAAATACAACTACTAATATGCCCTAAAAATAAAAAAATTTTTTCAAAAGATTAAAAAGACTTATATGTACAAAAAATATTTATGGCAGCTGTTTTACAGTGGCAAAGAATAAGGAACTGAGAGGGTACCTATCAATTGGGGGAATGGTTAAATTAGTTTAAGTATATGAAAATGAAGGAATGCCATGATGTTGTCAGAAATAAAGGGGATGGTTTCAGATAACAACCTAGGAAGACTTGGGTGAAGTGATATGAAGTGAAGTGAGAAGAACAATTTATACAATAATAATACTGTAAAAATGATAAACTCAAAGTCTAAGGAACTCTGATCAAAACAGTGGTCAACCATAATTCTCAAGGACTCATGATGAAACCTTATAGAGAGAATGGTGATGGATAAATGCAGACCTTGTTTTATATATGTGGGTGTGTGGTTTTTTTTTTCCATACATTTGCTTGTAACAGGATTTTGTTTTTCTTGCTTTCTCAGTGGAGCTGTCAGTGGGGAATGGTGAGAGGAAGAATTCTTTCCTTGAAAGAAAATTTAATTTTAAAAATGTTTAATTTTTAAAAATGGGGATTGGATTAGATGATTTTCAAAAAATTTCTAAATCTATGATCCTTGGAGCCTATAAAGTTGATCTCAATTTCAGAACAGCAATCATTACATTAATGTTAATACATAGTCTCTAAATGTTTTTAAGTTAAAAAAAACCTTCTAAAAATCATACTAGCAATAATTTAAGGGTTAAGATGAGGTCTACAATGTTATTTTTTTTAAATCCAAGGTTTTGTTTATCAAGTACAAGGCTGAGCTGTATTTAACAAATAGGGTATTAAACACAAATTTTCGCATAGATAAAATATGGTCAAAGTTCCTTCTTTGTGACTTTGGCCCAGGAGCATTTAGGGAATTCAATTCAATTAAAGATTCAGAGCTTCAGGCCAGAAATACATTTCTTATTAATGAATGATAAGTGGTTTGCTTTTCTAAAAAGATTGCTTTCATTAATATAAAAAGGACATGCATATCTGCCAGTTATATGGCTCTTCCTTCATTAGACCAATTATGAAGCCACCACCATAACTGTGTGCTTTGCCAGTTTTCAAAAACACAGGTCTTCTCACTTCAAGAACTATACTTATAATTAGGAGATTGAAGACATCAAACCATTCAATGTCTTCATATTAAAGAGAGATTGATCTTGAATTATTTGTCATTCAACTGTTTAATTTCTAAAGGAGTTCTAGTTTAAGTATTATTAAAAAATACTATTTTCCTAATAATAATTCAAAAAACATTCAAAAAAAGAGAATTCAATAAATAACATTCAAATGAGTAGAAAGAAGTCTTACCTTAATAGTAACAAAAAGCCTCTTTCAGAGTTGTGAGGGATGAAATAATCGATAGGACATGGTGAAATAGTATATCAGTTATCACTGCCTTTTAGTTTCTGAGCCAGAAGAAGGAATATACCAAGGCAGATGTATCTCCACATTAACTAGTTCCTTCCTTGCTGCCTTATAATCATGTCCAGATCTACCTCTCCCTTAGCAAATCTCTCTTCCTTTTCATAGCTACGATCTCTAGAAAAAGCTGTGGACATCTGTCTCTACTTCCTCATTTCCCACTCATGTCTCAACCCCGAGCTATCTGATTTCTTCAAGTGAAACAGGTTTCTCCAAGGAAGAGCTATGATTTCATCATGACTATGTATACTGAAATTGGTTTTCTTTTTTCCTTTTTCAATAAAGGAAGGTAGGGGAGAGGAAGAATCAAAGCTTATTTTTAAATTTTCATATTTTAAAATACTTAAAAATATTTTTAGTTGAATGAACTAATAGGGGAAAGGGAATAAGTATTTATGTAGTGCTTACTACATGCCAGATGTGGAGCAGCTAGGTGGAACAGTGAATACAGTGCCAGGTTTGAAGTCAGGAAGATTTCAGCTGGTCTCAGACACTTACTAGCTGTGTGACCCTGCACAAGTCACTTAGCCCTGTGTGCCTCAGTTTCCTCATCTAGAAATGGAGAAGGAAATGGCAAACCATTCCAGTATCTTTCCCAAAACCTCAAATGGGGTCATGAAGAGTCAGAAACAACTGAACAAGATGTCAGGAACTGTGCTAAGTATTTTATAAACACTATCTCATCTGATGCTCACAACAACCTTGTAAAGTAAGTTGCTCTTATTATTCCCATTTTATAGTTGAGAGAAATGAGGCATTTAGCGACTTGCCCAGGGTCACACTACCAATAAGGGGCTGAAGCTGGATGTGAGCTCTCTCCGGCCTGTGCCACTTGGTTGCCTTAAATGGAGACTAAAGTTTAGCAGAACCAGAATTGACACAAAGACCACAATAGTATAAAGAAAAATTTGAAAAAGTTTAGCACTGTGGTCAGTGTGGGATACTTCCCATATCCTGGCCAAAAAAAAAAAAAAAAAGTGACAGAATTGAGGTGGAGAATAAGATGTGTTTGCAGGCATGGCCAATTTGCTGGGTGGTTTTTAAAAACTATTATTTTAAGTTCCATATACGCTTTTAAAAGTATGTGGCAAAGTTCATTTGCGAGTAAAATTCCATTTTCTGGGTTCCGCATATTGAAATATTTGGTGCTCCCCATTTCTAATAAGTTTGACACCAATGAAGAAGCAGCTGTGCTAGGGAATGGAGGAAGACTAAGCCAAAGGGTAAGAAAGCCCAATTCTCCAAGTCCTAGTAGTCAGTTACACTGAACCAAGCAATGATACCAAGAAATATATACCTATTCTCTCTGATTTCCTCCATTTAGAATTCCAAGAAGTAACCTGACATTTCTAAAATTTTGTTCTCCATCAGAAGGAAAGAAAACATCTCTCTTTGACCTCTGAAGCAACAGGAGCCTCTCTTCTGGCTTTTTTTTTTAAAAGGAGGGGAAGAGGAGGTCAGCATGTTAAAGGAAAAAACATGTTACTCTTGGGAATACCAATATATGATAAAGATGTAATTCTTTTTTACCTTTTTCCCTTTTCATACCAACTAATATTTAATGCCTTTTGAAAATATGAATTTAGGCAACACAACTGCAAGGCTGCTTTTATTCGCGGTCTGAAACTGTTGGATTTAAAAATCAGTCTGGCAGTCTACTGAACTATTTCTGGCCTGGACAAGCTACCCCCAGCCCCCAAGGTTTCCCAGCACAGTCTTCCTTATCTCCCCCTATCATAAACCTAAAACTGAAGCTATCTTATCTGATGTCTTGAGGAATGTTTGTCTATGTTTGCCTGCTTTACAATATTTGCCTATTTAATGTATGTTTGCCAAATGCTTCCAGACCCCTGACCCTGAAACCCCCCTCCCCAGATGCTTCCTGACCACCTGTCCCTGACACTACCTTGATAATTATGTATGTACCAACCCCCTTCCCCAAACATTTCTATATAAACTCTTGGCTGAGAATTCCAAGGGGTCGTTCAGGCATGCCTCTCTGCCTAGGGACCCTAGCTATTATTGCTAGTAAAGAATGAGCCTCTTCTTGCATATTGCATTGTCAGTGTGATTCTTCCTCCGGCCATGATAGAACCTGGGTTAAGTATTAAAATTTGGGTACAACAAAACAAACTTAAATTAAAAAAATAAGGTTGTAGATTTAAAGATGTTTTTAAAATGCACATTTTAGGCATTCCTTCTCTCCTTTCCAGACCTCTCTTCCATACCTCAGTCTAGCAGGGAAAAAAATACCAGCCAGGACATTCTTCTACCTTTTGTTTCCTTCCACTCATTCTGGGCCCCAAGATACATAAACCAGGAAGCATCAACTACCACCCTTTAGATGGGATGAGCAGGACTACTGGTCTTTCAACCACTCTGACACAGAGGCCTAAGCTTCCTTGGCCTCATCATTTGCACTGCAGATGCAGTGATGTTCATACACTCTGGTACTGTCATCTAACCTGTCAGTTAACAAGGGAATCTTGGGTCTTGCCATCTGCCCTACAGGCTTTCTAAGATCCTCCAGGGCTATCCAAGTGCCCTACAGCTAAACCCTTTTCTATGTGTAGAAAATTAGAGTAAGAGTTCCTAGAAAGCAGGGATTGCCGGCCACAAATAAAGACTTAAATGCTTTTTTTTTTTAAACCCTCACCTTCCGTCTTGGAGTCAATACTGTGTATTGGCTCCAAGGCAGAAGAGTGGTAAGGGTAGGCAATGGGAGTCAAGTGACTTGCCCAGGGTCACACAGCTGGGAAGTGGCTGAGGCCAGGTTTGAACCTAGGACCTCCCATCTCTAGGCCTGGCTCTCAATCCACTGAGCTACCCAGCTGCCTCCTTAAATGCTTTTAAATTTGTAATAAATCTACATTTTCCCTCTACTAAGGCCAGCTTAGATTTTTATCACAATTGATTTTCTGATGCAAAAGATTCAATCTAGAATTTAATTCAACAGAAACAATACAAATACACAACATTTACATCACTACTTCAATATGAACAGGGCACTAGGTTTAGGCACAGGAAAACAGATAATTCATGGTCAATGCCTTCAATGAGGATGCAAATTGCTAATTCTGAGGGTAAATAAAATAAAACAAAACAAAACAAAACTTAATTAGTTGTGATTTCCATCTATTTTGCTTTTTTATCTAGGGGAACACTTACAAAAGATTCATTCACACTGAATATTTAATGGTTTATTAAAATTCACTTATACTATTTCATATTATATAATTATGGCAACAAAAATTAGGTTAATGATTATAAAATTGAAATTATGGTATGACTCATAACAAATCACAGTTTAGTGTCAAACTTTGAGTTCAGGGTAACTCCCTTATTTTGCAGGCAACTCAACTCCCTTTTTTGTGAAGGCATGTTTCTCAAGAGTTAGTGATCACACAGCTTTTGTTTTAATTATGCAAAGCTCTTGGGTAACTTTCAAAAATAAATTACTAATATGCAAGAGTAGGGTTCCATGTTAGTGGGATTCACTGTAATTCATAAAGCATTTATTAAGGCGCTGCACAGAAAGATAACAAGGCCTGCCTTCCAAGAGTTTATATTCTAGTTGAAAATTAAGGTATTGTATCATTTAAAAAATATAAATGAAGCTATTTCAGACCAGAATAATTTGAGTAAATGTGCAGCTCTGGCAAAATTTATTTCTTCATGTTCTTTCTTGAATTTGTCACCATTATAAACACGAGTCAAAATAATAGCCAAAAAGTACATCTCCACACTAAACTTTCCTTTCTATGAAAGATCTCTATACAAGGACTCAACCATTATCTCCTTATTTTGTAGTACAAAATTTCGATTTCCACTCCTGCTCACCAGAGATTAAACTGAATTTAATTGGGCTAGTCCTCAGACAACAAAATAAAGCTCCTTTATCAAGTACAATCAAGCCTAGCATGGTTATTTTGAATACAAGTCTATAATATATTTTGTCTTCTGGAAAATCATATTCTGGGTTTAGATAGGTAGCACAGTGGAAAGAGAACCAGGCCTGGAGTCAAAAGTACCTGTGTTCAAATCTAACTTCAAACACTTCCTAGTTGTGTGACCCTAGGCCAGTCACTTAACCTCATTTGCCTAGCCCTTACTGCTCTTCTGCTTTGGAACCAATTCTTCAGTATTAATTTTAACAAAGAAAATAATGGATTAAAAAATAAATAAAAGAAAATCATATTCTAACTTCTCTGTTCCTTTAAAGTACTGACTGCTAAATCTTTTGGTATCCTGATGGAGGCTCCTAAGTACTTGAATTCTTTTTTTCCTAGTTGCTTGAAATATTTTTTCTTTGGCCTGGAAGCACTGGATTCTGACCATAATGTTCCTGAAAATTTCTGGGTGTCTTATTTCAATAAATCACAAAGGAAAAGTTCCCAGATCTCTTAAAACCAAAGGACAGAATAAAAACAGAGTTCAATAGTCATCTCCTGAAACAAACCCCAAAATAAAATCTCTCTCACTTTCTCATATATATAAATGCATACATATACATACATATGAAGTTACAATTATAAGTATGTAGATATATAGTAGGAATTAATTTAAACTTATAAGAGCTATTCTGCAATCAATAGTCAAAAGATAATAGGCAGTTTTCAGAGGCAAAAATTCTCTATTGAATTCTGCTGAGAATTCAGTTCAACTGACCTTTATAGAACTACTACTATATGTGTACAAGGCACTAAATTTGGAAAAAATGAACTTAAATTAGATACAGTTCATGTCTTCATTGAGGTTAAAAATTGCTAAAGTGTAGGGGAAATAAAAAACAAAATCAATCCAAATTTTGTTAGTCCTGATTTTCATCTATTTTGCTTTTCTATCTATGGGAACACTTATAATAAGATCCTACACTGATTATTTAATGGTTTATTAAAATTCATTAATACTACTTCACATGATATAACTGTAGCAACAAAATTAATGATTATAAATTCAAATTTTGGCATGACTCATAACAAATCACAATTCAATGTTAAACTTTTGAGTTCGAGATAACTCTTATCTTGTTACATATAAACATTAAATATATAAAATTATCTATTAAAATATATGTAAATCTATATGTCTCTCTCTGTACGCACACACACACACACATCAATAGTCATATGAAAAAAATTCCATATCACTAATAATTGGAAAATACAAATTAAAGTAAGTAACTGAGGCTCTATTTCATACATTCATCAGTTTGGCAAAGTTGATTAAAAAAAATTTACAAGTCTTAGAGGACCTCTAGAAACACAGTTAAATTAATTAATCATTGGTCAAGTCTGAATTGATTCAGCCACTCTGGAAAGCTTTTGGGAAATAATCCCAAAAAGTTGCCATTTGATGAAAAAGAAAAGGATCTATCTAAAAACATTTATAGAATATCTTTTTTTGTGGTGGCAAAGAACTAGAAACTAAGGGGGTAGATATATAAGGGGGAATGGCTAAACAAATTTTGGAATACTATTGTACTATAAGAAAAGATGTTGGGGTTTCAGAGAAAACCAGAAACACTTATTTTCAAATAAAAATGACAAGTTATACAGGAAACTATGTAATAAGAAATATATGCAGGTACCATAAAAATAACATGAAACAGCAGATCTTTCTATAATTTTTTAAAATCTTTTACCTTCTTTCTTAGAATTGATACCAAGTATTGGTTCCACACAGAAGAGCACTAAGGGGAAGGCAACTGGGGTTACGGGACTTGCTCAGAGTCACATAGTTAAGAAGTGCTTGAAGACAGATTTGAACCTAGAACCTCTGATCTCCAAGACTAGCCATCTACCAAGCCACCTCGCCACCTCCTTTCTGCTAATTTTAAACAAAAATTACAATAAGATGAAAAAGCAGAGTTGGCATAATACAAGCATAGTTTGCCTCCACAATTAGATACTGGTGAGAACTGTTAGTGAAGAGGTCACTGTGAATCCTTCCCATGATTCTGATGACAAGGATATTATTACTAAGAAGAGATGAAATGGGGGGGCAGCTGGATAGTTCAGTGGATTGAGAGCCAAGCCCAGAGATGGGAGGTCCTAGGTTCAAATGTGGCCTCAGACACTTCCCAGCTGTGTGACCCTGGGCAAGTCACTTGTGACCCCCATTGCCTAGCCCTTCTGCTCTTCTGCCTTGAAGCCAATACATAGTATTGTATTAAAAAAAAAAAAAAAAAAGGATTGAGAGCCAGGCCTAGAGACGGGAGGTCCTAGGTTCAAATCCGGCCTCAGACACTTCCCAGCTGTGTGACCCTGGGCAAGTCACTTGACCCCCATTGCCTACCCTTACCAATCTTCCACCTATAAATCAATACACAGAAATTAAGGGTTTAAAATAAAAAAAAAATTAAAAAAAAAAAAAAAAAAAAAAAAGAAGAAGAAGAAGAAGAGATGAGATGGGACAGTGAGGTGGCTCAGTAAATAGAACAACAAGCCTGGTGTTGAGATACACTTCCTGGCTCTGTGACCCTGAGCAAGTCACTTAAATCCCAACTGTCTAGCCTTTACTGTTCTTCTGACTTGGAAGTGATACTGGACATCAATTCCAAGACAGAAGGTAAGAGTTTTTGGTTTTTTTTAAAGGAGAGATGAAGCTCTGGAGGGCTGAGGGTGCTTCAAGCCTACCAAATGAAACTGAATGGTTAAATGCAGTCACAGAAGCCTGAGGTTATACATTTAAAAGCATTATTCTGAGAAGGGCTCCAAGAGTTTCATCTGACTGCCAAAGCATCACAGGACACATAAAAAGGGGTGAAATGCCTGCTTTAAAGAGCCATTAGACTGAGTTCATCCTTGGCAGCAGGAACTACTTTTGGTTTTGTCTTGGTTTTATTTTTGTCTTTCATTGTATCCCCAGGCCTTAACACAGTGTTTGGCACATAGCAGACACTTACAAATGCTAGTTGATTGACTGACTGATTGGTATTCTGTCAACCAGTCTAACCTCATTTTACAGACAGGACTTGCCCAAGTTCCCCGAGTTGTAATGGTGTGGATTCGAAGCCATCAAATCTAATGAACTTTTCATTATACAATGCTTTCTGAATAAAGAAAATTAGTTCATGTTTTACTCATGTTCTCTTCTACCCCCCAAAAAATGAAGTCCTGAAGAATCAGACCCAGCCTAGTAGAGTGGCTAGAGCTGGCCTCAGACCCAAGAGTCCTAGCTGACACACAGGGTCACTTAACCTGTCAGGGATCTAGCTAATGAAGGCTGTAAACTGGATTCCTGAGGAGAGTTTCCTCACCCAGGAATTAAAGTGTTTTGCAGACATTAGGAGAAGAAACATGCTGGAATGTAAGGAAAACCCTTACCTTCTATCTTATGTCTTCTAAATACTATATATTGGTTCCAAGGTAGAACCTAGGTTCTAGACAGTGAGGGTTAAGTCTTGCCCAGGATCACACAGCTAGGGAGTCTCTGAGAACAAATCTGAACCCAAGACCTCTCATCTCTAGATCTGGCTCTCAATCCACTGAGCCGCCTGGTAGTCACCTTCTATGTCTCCCTTGTCATAGGACCAGCATTTTCCTGATACACCTTCCTGCTCTAGGGGCATCAAATGTCGAAGCCCCTATGTCTGGAGACCTCGCAGACTCGGACCACTCAAATTGCCATACCCTGATGACATTCTAAGCAGAAGTGGGTTGGGAGTGGGCACGTGCATTGTTTGTTTTGAATTCAGGGAAGTGCTATTTGGAAGTGTCTAGCAGACTCCCTATGGACACGTGGGGGCTTTGAGACTACATTACCCATGATTCCAAAGGGTTTCCGGTCTTTGGGCGTGGGGATGTCAAAAAAAAAAGGTCCCCACGCATAGGGCAGCTTAAATTCAGAGGAGGGCCTAGAGAAGGTCTCTTGGCTTTCCTGAAGGGCTGGCTGGCGTAGGAGAGGGACAAGATGGACTCTGGTGGTAAATTTAAAAATTAGTCAGGCGCGGTCATATATATTTTACCAACAAAACCATGGCTATTAAAATATTGTTTTCTTTTATACCATATGTCTTTATCATTTTTAATTGTAACAGCATCTAGAAAAAGCTAAGTACTACTCGATTCTCGCTGTTAGAGCCAATTAAATCTCCTGTTCATTGCCTCACCAGAGCCACTTCATTTCATCCTAACACCAAATCTGAACCTATACCACCCTTTAGTCACACAAAACAATTTTGGGGATGGTTAAAAAAAGAAGATAGACTCATTAAAAAAGATTAGATACACAAGATCCCAAAGCATCTAGCAGAATGTTTGCTAAACACAAAGATGCCAAATCCAAGGGTAAAACCTTCCCATTTAACAAAACTTTCTCAGAAAACTAGAGAGCAGGCTGGAAGAAATTAAGTTTGACAAGTGGTTCTTAGATTGTGGTCCAAGGACCTCTGGGGGTTCCAGGAGACTCTTTCAGTGGGTCTGTGAGGTCAAAATTGTTTTCATAATACTAAGATGTTTTTAATTTCTAATATGGTATACATATATATACATGCACACATATATGTTGAGTGTATGTGTGTGGAAATCCACATAAATGAGTTCTTTTTGGTCTGCCATTTTTAAGAGCGTAAAGATGTCTTGAGACTAAAAAGTTTGAGAAGTGTTAGCTGAGACCAACATATAATCATAAAATCTGAAGGTTTAAAGGGGCTTCATTAGCTTCTGGACCAATCCATATATAAAAATAATCTCCACTTTAGCATAACACACAAGAAGTTGCCTAGATCATATACCACAATAAGTTTCAAAAGAATACACAATATGTATTAAAAGTCCTATCATTAAAAAAGAAATTAGAGTGCAAATGATAAAAATAGGTGATCACAGAAGATAAAATAGGGAATTTCAATTATTTTTGAAAATAAAAAGCTTTTCCACAAGCAAAGTTAATTAAAATCAGAAGGGAAACAATTTAAGTGAGGGGCAAATCTTTGCAGCAAATTTTTCAGATTAAAGTTAATATCCAAATTATAGAGGGAACTGATATATGTGTGTGTATATAAATGTATGGGCGTAAATATATACATTCAAACATTTATACACATATATAAGCCATGCCCAAAAAATAAGTAGTCAAAGAATATGTACATATAGTTATCCAAAAGAAATACAGCTAGAGAAATGTTAATCAAAACAACTCTGAGGTACCTAGCAGAGTGGACAATACGACAGTAAAGGAAAAAAATTAATGTTGGAGGGGACATGGCAAAATTTGAACACTAATGCATTGCTGGTGGAATTGTGAATTGATCCAACCATTCTAGAAGGCAATTTGGAATTATGCATCAAGAGCTATAAAAGAATGCATGCCCTTGAACCCCAGAAATACCACCACTAGGTTTGTATCCCAAAGAGATTTTTTTTAATAAATGGGAAAGGATCTGTTTACACAAAAAATATTTATAGCTGAGCTTTTTGTGGTGGCAAAAAACTGGAAAATGAGGGAATGTTCCTCAATTAGAGAATGGCTGAACAAACTGTGGTATATGATGGTGATGGAATATTATTATGCTATAAGGAATGGTGAATTCATATATTTCTATAAGAACTGGAAAGACTTACATGAACTGATGTGGAGTGAAATAAGCAGAACCAGGAGAACATTATACACAGTAACTGAAGCATTGTGGAACAATCAAATTAATTGTCTTTGCTACTAATAGTAGTACAAAGGTTCAGGGTAATAACAAGGGACTTATGAGAAAAAAATGCTACCCACAGCTAGAGAAAGAACTGTGGGAGTAGAAATCCAGAAGAAAACATTATGATTTATCATTTGTTTACATGGGTATATGATTGGGGTTTTGGTTTGAAAAGATTACTATATTACAAAAATGAATAATTAGGAAATAGGTTTTGAGTGATAATATATGTATAACTCAGTGAAATTGCTTCAAAGAGGTGAGGGAGACAACATGAATCATGGAACCATGGAAAAACATTTAAAATTAAATTTAAAATAAAAAAAGAAATACGAGCTATGAACTACTGTATTTTTAAAAAGCTCTAAAAAGTTAATATGTACTCATTAAAATTCCATGAGATTCTACCTTATACCTCTGTAATTAGGATTTGCTCCCCAGAACTCTAAATCCCAGCTTCCCATGTTCCCTCTCACCTTACATGCTAAAGTATGTATATACTTTAGATATAAAGGATATAAGTTTTGCGTAGCTCTACCCCTCGCTCTCTCTTCCCCTGATCATGGTTAGTGGAGGGGGGTGATGTGAGAGGCAGGAGAGTTTTACTCAGGTTTTATTTCCATTTCTTTCTTCTTCTACTTCAAGTGATTATTAATAAATCTTATAAAATATAATACTTGGAGTTATTGGATGTTAATTTAAATCTTGCAACCTATTAAATCAAATATAAAACATAAAAATGGCCATTATTGGAGGATCTCTGAGAAGACAAGAAGCATAAAGCACCATTTGTTGGTGGCACTGATATCAGTGTGTCTTTTATGGAAAGCATTTTGAAATTGTACCTCAAAATTATTAAAAAATGACTCGGAGATACTAATAGTAGGTGCATACCCAGAGGAAGGCAAAAGACATATGTACAAAAACATTTATAAGCAGCACTTTTTTGCCATAATAAAGAATTAGAAATGAAGTAGGTACTTACCAACTGGGGAACGTTTGGACAAGTTATGATACATTGATATAATGGAATATAATGTATTAGAAAAAATTTAAATATTATGAATTCAGAGAAACCTGAAAAGACTTGTATTAACCAATGAGGGCTGAAAAAATTAGAATCAGGAAAATAATTTATATGGTAACCAAAATAATGTAAAATAAAACAACTTTGGAAATACTACAGAATTATAATTAAGGCTGATCCAGTGGACATAGTGGCTAACATAAATGCTCACTAACTGTTATGTCAATCATCACTTCAGAAGACTAAAGGAACATTCCAGCCACCTCGTAACTGAATGGTAGTGAACTGGAAGTGCAGAACAACCCAGATATTTTCAGATATGGCCAATGTGTCTATTTCCTTTGTTTGACTATACTTAATTACAAGAGATTTTGTTCTATTTTGATTGGCAAGGAAAGAGGATAGGGAAAGGGATCTGTAAATGGGTAGACAGAAATGTCAAAAAGGAAGAAAAGAGCATCAATAAAATATTGAGAAATAAAAAGAAAAATTCAGGAGGAAACAGTGATTTTGTTATAATTACTGTACATTAAAGTTTATTTACATAAACTAACAAAGCAAACTGTAATACAATAGCAGTTTGTAGTTTCACATACAATCTTCTTTCTATATTTTTTTTGTTAAATTCTTAACAGAAAAAAAGAAAACTGAGAAAGATAATACTCTGGTGCAATAACCAAGCATTTTAATGTCTTTGTGCCTCAGTTTCTCCACATGAAAAATGGGATGAGGGAGATTATTTGTAATGTCCTTCCCACAATTAAATTCCATAATTTTAGGTAGTTAAAGATCTTAGGTTTAATTTATATATGGTAGTTTGTTATATTACATGTTCTCAAACTGCACCTACAACTGTGGCCTACCATCTTGTTACTGTGTTTCAAAGGACATGAAGAAAAAGAATGTGCACAGATATGTACAAAATCACCAGTTATCTGAAAAATAATTCAGTCGACATGTCTTAATGCTGGTGAATAAGATGTATTATTTTTATATATGGAGGACCACAATACTATTATTTTTTCAAAGAGAAATTTATACTACTTAAAATACTACAGAGCTGCAAGATTTCAGTAGCATCATTGATATAAGAAATTTCTTATGAACTACCACCTCGATTACAAATATGTCTCGGTGCTCATGAGTTATTAATAAAAGTGGTAACAATAAAATGTGCTTCCTTGAAAATCACAGTGGAACATACCATCATGCTGGTAATAAGGAATCAGGATAACTCATTCTAGGATTCTAGGATAAGGAAATGGTATGAGATCTGCTATGGGCTCTCTTTAAGCATGAAGGAAAATGGATGTCCCAGGCTGAAAATTATAAAGAATCTTAGAGGTAATCTAATTTAAGCTGACAAATTTTACAAATGAAGAAACTGAGGAATAGAGATATGAAATAAACTGGGTAGTTTACAACAGAGCCAAGATGCAAACCCATGTCTCCTGGTGCCAAATTCAGGACTCTTCCTATTCAATGTTTTTTATAATAGTCTAGTTCGGTTTGCTTGTACTTTAAATATTAATCTTCTACTTATTTTTGTGATTTAAAAAAAGTTTGAGCCTCATCATTCATGCAGTATTCCTCTTATTTCTGATTAGTGAGAACTAAAAACATATTTCTCATTAAACTTAGTCCTTTAATTTCTTTCAATGAACTTTCCAAATTGTCTATCACTTCTTTCATGCAACACAGCTACACAGACTGTTTAATTTCTGTCAAACGGCATGGCATTTGGTAAATTTAAATCTGACTTCATCTCCCATTTACACAGACAGTTCCAGAGTAAGTTTATCTCAAATGGTCATTGCAAATGGATAAAGAAGCGTAGGATGTAAGCAAGATGGTTTACATTTGGGAATTTGTACACTGCTTTCAAGGAACCCAAGTTTCTCACACTAACAAAAATCCTCTTTTTAAGATTGATGTTCTTCTAATGATTCTATGTGGCTAAAAATCATGAAGAATGACAATCTTTGAAGAATCAAAATTGTAGGTCATTCAAAGTGCAAAGGAAAAAAGCTTGGTAGGCATGGAGGAGAGACTACTGAATTAAGAACACAAAAAATCAAAGATGTCAGAGAGACATAATCAGAAAAGGATTCTTATTCATGTTAGATGGGTCATTTGCAACCCAGAAGTCCAATTCCTGTCCTGTCCTGTCCTCTACCCTTTCCTTCCCTCCCCCTCAAGGCAGAAGACTGGTAAGGACTAAGCAATTGGATTTAAGTGACTTGCCCAGGGTCACACAACTAAGAAGTATCTGAAGCCAGATTTGACTAACCTCTTTCTTCTGTAGGTGAGGAAATTAAGGTCTAAAAGTCTCATGAATAGTGAGCTGGCAGAGCTAGGAACTGATGTCCTCTGATTCCAAATGCAGAACTCTTGGAACACATCTAAAGTGTGCTAGGCACAGGCAAAGGGAAACCTGCACTGATAAGGCCACAGACTTCTATGCTCGTATGCTTCTATTCCTGGAAACGGGTATAAAATAGCCTAGTTATCAAATCTAGATTAAATGAACTTCTAGGAAGCTATTTTCAATTGATTCCAAAAAATAAAATCAAGAATTTAAAATTTAAAATTAAAAAAAGGCCTTGATCAATGACAAAAACCCAGTGGAAATGCATGTCCGCTATGGGGAGAGGGCCTGGGTGGGTGGAGAAGAGAGAAAGAACATGATTCAGCTAACCATGGAAAATTTTTCTAAAAAAATTTAAAAAATGATAAAAAAAAAAAAGAAGAATTTATAAAAACCAACGACCTTCAGGAATTGATGCAGAGCAAAAGAAACAGAACCAGGAGAACTTTTTACACAGAGACTGATACACTGTGTCACAACTGAATGTAATGGACTTCTCTACTAGCAGCAATGCAATGACCCAGGACAATTCTGAGGGACTTATGGAAAAGAACGCTACCCACATCCAGAGAAAGAACTGTGGGAGCAGAAACACAGAAGAAAAACTGCTTGATCACATGGTTTGATAGGGATAGGATTGGGGATGTAGATTCTAAATGAACGATCTATTGCAAACATTAATAATATGGAAATAGTTCTTGATCAATGACATGTAAAACCCAGTGGAATTGCTCGTTGGCTATGAGAGAGGGGTAGGAGGAGGGGAGGGAAAGAACATGAATCATGTAACAATGGGGAAAATACTCTAAATTAATTAAATAAACAAATTTTTAAAAGAAAAAAAATTATTTATAAAAAACACTTAAAGGAGATTATCATCATTAAACAGAATGGAGAAATCTCTTAATTCTTCATTTGATGTATTCTTTTTCCTTTAAATAACTGAATCATACATTTCATATTTCTTTCCTTCTACCAGGCAGTTATTGGTCTGTCCTTGAAACTAGCATAATTTTAAGAATGACAATTTGTTATTCTATAGGAGGAAAAAAAGGATTTTATAGAAAAAAATACTAAGAAATGTTCATTTTTTATAAGGTTTCCATAGAAAGAATTCCTATTCAGTTATATTTCCCTGCTGGGCCTTCAAATAAAACCTCTGTCCAAGTCTGAGATAAATTAAGTTGCCAGTAAAGTTATTTATTCTACAAGCTTTCATTTTCATTTAATGAGCATTATGAAGGGTTGTTCAAGCTCACTGAAACGGCACTTGAACATGAGGTGATTGCTACACACTAAACATTCCATAATCCTTTCTTTCATAGAATAACTTTGAATCTGTTCTCCTTTCTTTTGTTTAGCTGCAATGGGTAAGTACACTTTTAAAAGATCCTGAAGAAAAAAGTGTTTTAGCTCAAGCAACAAAAGAAAATAAAATTGGTATTTGCCTCCCCACCCTCCCCATTTGCTCCTAACAGCCCTGCAAAGAAAAGAATAACTTTGATTAAAGCATGTCTGTTTTCTATTAATTATGTGATGGCCAGAAAATCTAACTAAAAATGCTTCAGAGCTAAACTACTGTGGTTAAAAAGTAACAAACACCATTACGATTTATGGCACAGAATTAACCATCTGAAACATTCGAACTACTACCCTAATGTTTGGCTGTCTAGATTCATGAGTGGATGAGTGGAAATTTACCTAGTCCAATCTAACTAATCCCAGACTAGACCACACTTCACATCCCATCCAGGCCCCCATACTATAAAAATAAAGAGAGATGCGATGGAAGCTTTGACCAGGGAATCAGGGTTTCAATGTCCAAAGAAAGATCCCATCCTTACAATACCCAGTCATATAGACATGTTCCTTAACCCAGAGATGTTGCTTTCCCAACAGCACAAAATATGATATATTTAATTTCTTTCTTATTCATTCATTTAGGGAAAGCGGAGAGGTACAATAGAAAGAAAGCTGGTTTTGGTGTCCAGAGGAACTGGATTAGAATTGTCTCTGCCTCTTCCCCATGTAACTTTGACAAACCCTTCATCCTGTTTGAGACTTTTATTCTTTATGTGTATAATGAAGGGAAGGGCCATGTGGAGATTCCTTCTACTTCTAAATCTTTATTTTTATCCTTAGAAACTCTTTTACTGAAGAGACTCTTTGCTGTTGTGAAAAACCTTAATAGTACTTTCTTCCAGATCCCTGGATCCCTTTGCTAAAATGATATGCCTGTCTTTTTATAAACTTGGAAATATACCAATTAAAAGAAAGGGAGATCTACACTCCTCTCTCCCCTAAAAAGATAAAGTAGAAAAAAATAATATATCATTTCAGAATAGGATTTACTACTGCAAAGATTCAGTCTCTAGGCACCTGTTAATATCTATATGTTGAAATCAAATATTAAAAGGGGCCTAAAATAAATGTCCCACTGAAGCCAGGATTTATTTGCAGATACAACAAAATCTTAAAGACTTCTCTTAATTGTAATGAAAATTCAAGTATTTGAAAGAGGAGAGAAAGAAAACACAAAATATGAAGAGTCTAAAGCCAACACAGAAGCTTACCAGTCAGCTGAATCAATAAAAGTTTATAACTGCTTCTAGAAAAAAAATACTTTATAAATCAAGTGCAAAAAATACATGAGTAGGTAGCAAGGTAGCTCAGTGGATTGAAAGCCAAACCTAGAGATCGGGGAGGCTCTGGATTCAAATTTGGCCTCAGATACTTCCCAGCTGTATGACCCTGAGCAAATCACTTAACCCCCCATTACCTAGCTCTTCCCATTCTTCTAAAGACTTGAAATACACAATATTGATTCTAAGAAGGTAAGCATAATTTTAAAAAAACAAACACGAAAAATGCAACAAGTGTACAAGGAGGATGTTTGGAGGGAAAACAGTGCAGTAACAACCATGGACACAATGGAAATGCAAATGTTTTTATTGTGATGATAATGGTGACATATGAGCCTGTGCCATCTCCTCCATCACCACTGAACCTCTTTTAAAAAGTTGCCTCAACTACAGGCTTGGTCTTTTTCAGTTCCCTAGCTCTGAAACTGGTCATTTGCCATCCCTCCCTCTTACTGGAAGTGTCCTGTCTTCCTATTCACCCAATCTAATGGTAACTCTTCATTTTTCATTATCTTGAACCTTTCTAGGATTTTTGGCACTGCTGTCCCTTCCCTGTTTGCATCATCTTTCCCCACATTGGACTAGTAACCTTCCTTCTGCCTGCTTTAGCTTTTCCTGGTCTCCTTTACTAGCTGCCTCCTCATTCTCTTCCAGGACTCTTAAGGAGAGTATGGCAGGGCTCTCTTCTCATTTAATATTTTTTTCCCTTTCCAAGGGATATATTCCTCCAGCTTTAATCAATCAAACAAGCTTTGATTAAGCTCTGTGCCTGTCCTAGTGCTCAGTCGGGGGGGGGGGGGGGGGGGGACACAAGACATGCAAAAAAGACATATGCCAATATAAGCATTGCACAGTAGATGCAAAATAAATATTATATAAGGTAACTTTTCAGGGCAGGAAATTAGTAGCTGGGTGGGGATTCAGGAGAGGTTGCAATTAGAAAGTGGAACCTGAGTAAGTTTTCAATGAAATAAAATTCTATCATCTAGAGGTAAGAAAGGAGGCCATTCCAGGGTCAGGGAGAAGATAGGAAAAAGACAGAGAGAGAGAGGCAGCTAGGTGACTCAGTGGATTGAGAGCCAAGTCTGTAGATAGGAGGTCCTGAGTTCAAATCTAGCCAGATACTTCCTAGCTATGTGACTCTGGGCAAGTCATTTAATTCCATTGCCTAGCTCTTACCACTCTTCTACCTTGGAAACAATACTATGTATTTTCTTTAAGACAGAAGGTAAGGGTGTGTGTATGTATATACATACATATATATATATATATTTAAAGACTATGTATTTACTCTAACACAGAAGGTAAGGATATATATTTTTATAATATGGGTACATATATATTTTTAAAAGTATATATTTGCTCTAAGGTAGAAGGTAAGGGTATATATATATATATATATATATGTATATTAAATGTAGATGGGGGGGCAGCTGGGTAGCTCAGTGGAGTGAGAGTCAGGCCTAGAGATGGGAGGTCCTAGGTTCAAACCCGGCCTCAGACACTTCCCAGCTGTGTGACCCTGGGCAAGTCACTTGACCCCCATTGCCCACCCTTACCACTCTTCCACCTATGAGACAATACACAGAAGTTCAAGGGTTTAAAAAAAAATGTAGATGGGTATATAAATATTTTAAAAGACTACATATTTGCTTTAAGATGAAAGGTAAAGGTATGTAAATATATATATAAAATGGTATATAAATTTTTTTTAAACCCTTACCTTCCGTCTTGGAGTCAATACTGTGTATTGGCTCCAAGGCAGAAGAGTGGTAAGGGTGGGGAATGGGGGTCAAGTGACTTGCCCAGGGTCACACAGCTGGGAAGTATCTGAGGCCAAATTCGAACCCAGGACCTCCTGTCTCTAGGTCTGGCTCTCAATTCACTGAGCTACCCAGCTGCCCCTATAAATATTTTTAAAAGACAGAGAAGGAAAATGGAGAGTTTTGTTTGGGCAATATTAAGATGGTAAGATCAGCTAGACCTTAGAGAATGAAAAAATGATAAAATATAACAAATCATGAAGGGTAAGAGACAGATTGTGAAGACTTTTAAAGAGTTTTTATATGGTGCTAAAGGCATAATAGGTAACCCCTGGAGTTTACTGAGGAGGTGGGGAAGTGACATCATCAGACCTACTTCTTAGTAAAATACCATTAGCAGTCCTGTGAAGGAGGGATTGGAGACTTGAAGCAGGGAGACCAATCTGAAGGCTCTTCCAACAGTCTGGGTTTGGAATAATTGAAATGTGAATGCAGAGGAGATTTTTGTAAGAGAAAAGTTGGTGTAGAGGTATTAGGAAGATCTGACAACTGACTGGATAACAGGAGTAAGGAAAAGTGAGGGAGGAGTCAATGAAAAATGTTTTGGTAACTGCACAATCTGTCTACCATATTTCTCCAGCCTTATCTCAGACTACTTCCATTCCCAGTGTTCTGTATACTAAAGTAAAACTGGGCTAGTCTCTGTTGCATCATAATGCCCTATGATTTCCTACCTCGAAGCCTTTGCTATGTCTGGAATATCCAACCCTCCACTGGAATTCTTAACTAATAATTTATTGTCCAACTCAACTGCCACCTCCTCTACAAAGTCTTCCCTGATTCTAGCCATGCTTTCTCCAATATTTCACTCTGTACTACTTCAATGTATTTATCACATAATATTATTTGTTATATCTCCCTAGAGAATAGCAGCATTATAAAGGCAAGAATCTTCAAATGCAAATATGCATCTTCTCTAGCACTTAGTAAATATTGGAAAAGAAAAACAGTTCAACTGCCACCTTTAAAATGAGCCATTTTGGGCAGCTGGGTAGCCCAGTGGATTGAGAGTCAGGCCTAGAGAAGGGAAGTCCTAGGTTCAAATCCAGTCTCAGACACTTCCCAGCTGTGTGACCCTGGGCAAGTCATTTGACCCCCACTGCCCACCCTTACCATTCTTCCACCTATGGGCCAATACACAGAAGTTAAGGGTTTAAAAAAAATTTAAAAAAAAAAAAAAGAGCCATTTTCAATTCCTTGGAGGGATTAAGGGAAAATAAGAACACCAATGCATTGGGGAGTCGATGCATAGTTGGTGGAACTACAGATAATCCAACCATTCCAGAAAACAATTTGGAACTATACCTAAAAAGTCAACAAACAGTATACATCTCTTTGATGCAGCAATCTGACTACTAGGTTCATACCCCAAAGAAATCAAAGCATGAAGTACAAAAATCTTTATAGAAGCACTTTTTGTTGAAGCAAAAAGATTTAGGAAAAGACTAGGTGCCCATTAAGTGGAAACAAAATGGGAAAAAATGGAAGTTATTATTTCAGCATAAGAAATGATGAATATAGAGTTGTGATAGGATTTCTCCACAATACATTAATTAGTTTTCCCTAAAAAGCAACAAAGCTGTCCCAAAGATTTAATTGGCCCTACCTCCCTTAAGAGAGCTTCTTGGTTACCAAAGGATATGAAAAAGTCCTAATGCCATGGAATCAGGGTCCCTTAAACTCAGGAGATAACTGAAGACCGGTCCTACTGATTAGACGGGTTTCCATATGGAGCCAGAGGGACTGAGTCCTGAAAAAGCCAAGTGCCACTGTTTCTTTGTGGTGTAAACACTCTTTTGTTAACTATTCAGTGACTTGTGAGTGTCTTATTTTATCTCACAACCTAACCTGAACTAACAAGACAGGCTGTAGACCTGCCTCAAACAGAAGCCTATTCAGAGAACCTTGGAAAGACTGGAATGACTTCAGCATTGGGATGTTCATAGTGACCAGTAATAAGTTATTTGCCTATGGTGGTGCTGACTGTGTTGATGGCCCCTTTTCCTATTGTCCATGGGCTTCTACAGTTGAAGACAGCCAATCCAATAAGTACTTATTATGGGCCAGGCACTGTGTTAACTGCTAGGGTTACAGAGAAAGGCAAACGACAATCCCTGTTCTCATGGAGCTCACAGTCTAATGAGGAAAAAAGTTACTCAATATAGCTTCTCACTAATGGAAGCCACTCTTCTTGGCAGAGAAGCAAGTAATGAACTCAAGGTGCAAAGAGTTCTATATTTCCACATGTGGCCAATGTGTTAATTTACTTAATTGGTTATACATATTTGTTGGGGGTTGAGCAAAAAAAGAAAAGGGAATAGGAAAGCCAATTAATAAACCATTTAAAAATGCACAGAAAATAAAACACAGTTGAGAAGGGGCCATATACACAATTTTGTTACTCCTTTGTTAAACATAATATACAAACTGCACACCACTGAAGTCTATTAAGTTAAAATATTTTTTCTTGCTTGCTCTTTATATAGTCAAATATTTACCCTTCTTTAATTGCTTAGTTGACAAAAAATTTTCAAACTTTTTTTGAAACTCTTACCTTCCATCTTAGAATCAATATTGTGTATTGGTTCTAAGCCAAGAGGCTAGGCAATGGGGTTTAAGTGACTTGCCCAGGGTCATACAGCTAGGAAGTGTCTGAGGCCAAATTTGAACCCAGGATCTCCTTTCTCTGGGCCACCTCGCCACCTAGTTGCCCCTAAAATTTTTTTAAACTTTTAATGAGTTTTCTCATACCCTAAAAGAATAGGCCTTCAAGAATCTAGTCAGGAACGGGGATTTCTTCACTTTTTTTTATGTCATGATTTTGGAAGACTGGAGAAGACTATAGAATCTCTCTTAGAATAAGATTTTATACTATGTTTATATAACAGCATCTATAGAGCAAAGGTTTGCAAAGAAAATATTATCTTGTTTTATCCTCACAGCAACCCTGGAGGGCAGATGCTATTATTATCCACATTTTCCAAATTAGAAAACTAAGGAAGACTCGGAGGAAGCTTAGGTAACTCACTAAGGCTGGATTTAAACTCCCAGATGGAGGGCTCTTATCCACTCTGTCATCTAGGATTACAAAAGAAATCAATTATATTGAAATTATTTTTTTGTCAAAAGAATAAGTTAGAGTCCTAGGTAATAGCCCCTGATCTAGTCCAAGGCTTTTATTTTTTACTGTTGAGGAAATCCACATTTAGGGGGATTAAATAATTTGCCCAAGATCAAGCAAGCAGTAAAGTTCAGAAGCAGGATCTGGCCTTATTTCCTCTAATTCTAATGCTTCCACTAGTCCAAAGAAGGCCCTGAAAACGTATTCCATCAATGGTCCTTATTCTACACCACTCTCATGAGGCTCACTCTCAAGTCTCTACCTTACAGACTTCATTTACTGACAGAAACAAACAGGGTAGGACAGGATAGAACAGGATATGGAGTTTGCAGACGGCTGGCACTGCACAGATAGAAATCTCCCAGATGTTTTCATTTTCCCCTCAGATCTGGAATGTTGGAATCACTCCACCACCTACTCCCTCCCTCATCCCCCTCGCCCCCACCCCTCCATGGTTTACAGAGAATATCCTAGTCCTGACAGTAACTAAGAAAGTAGTAAAGTCTAACTTATTTCATTAGGAGTTCTCTATTAACATTTAACTAACAAAAGTGTTTCCTCTATCTGGTTCCTTACCTACTAAATAGAAAAAATAATCTTTTATTAGTGTAAAGGATATTTACCTTGTGTTCACAGAGGGATTACTGCTAAGGGAACAGGGAATCTCATAGCACTCATCTCATTCTTCTCCTTCATACTACACCTAATTAGACCAGAACCTTCTCTGCCCCTTTCCCTTTCTCCGCCTTGCTTTGAGCATAGGTATTATGAACTCACCCCCGATACAAATAGAGTACAATAGACATACCTAAGGACAAGAAAGTCTCATGTTTGGAAAAAGTCCAATTACTACAGCTTCAAATTATTTGGTTAGGGTTTTGCAAACTTCAAAATGTACTCATTTAAAAATAAGACTCTTCCCAGTTGACAAATAGTCAATGGATTTGAATGAGAAGCATTTCTTTCCTTTCAAAAATCCAAGCTACCTACACATTCCAAATCAGCAGTAATTAGAAAAACACAAATAAAGTAACTCTGACATTACACCTGATAATGATCTGATTGACAAAAATGGGGGAGGGGGGGACAGACTGTGTTGGAGGAATTGTGAGAAATTGAAGCACAGATACAAAGTGGAACTGTAAATTGGTCCAGTCATTCTGGAAAGAAATTTGGAATTGGCCCCAAAGTTACTAAACTATGTATATTCTAGGACCAAAAGATACCACTCCTAGTCCTATAAGCCCAAAGAAGTAAAAGAGGAAAAAGTCTTAAATATGAAAATATATGGCACTAAGGTAAAGAACAGGAAACCAAGTGTATGTCCATCAAACTGAGGAATAGCTTAAGAAGTTATGGTATAGTAGAATACTAGAAGAAATGATAAATAGGAAACAGAACATTTCAGAGAAACCTGGGAAAGCATGTATGAAATGATGTTCAGTGAAGTGAACAGAACCAGGAGAACAATTTATATTATAACATTATAAAAATGGACTTTTGAAAAGCTTAAAAATTTTGACCAATGCAATGATAAATCATGATTCCAGAAGAATGATAATGAAGAATGCAACCTGCCTACTGACAATAACAAAAACAAAAGATATAGCATTTTGGATATAGTTTTGGCCAAAGTCAATATGGGACCTTTGTTTTGCCTGATTTATTATAAGGGGTTAGTTTTTTTTTTTTTTTTTTTTTTTTCAGTGAAGGGGACATAGTAGGGAAAAAATAAATGCTTGATAATTGGGGGAAAGTAATTACAAAATTTTAAATGAGTGTCAAACCATTGGGATTTAAATGGCATAATTAGTCATTAAATCCAAACTGAATCAATTTAAATTCTCTCCTCTGAATTTTTTTACCTTGTGGAACATCTTAAGCACTAAACCAAAACAAGAAAACTACTATTCCTAAGAGGTAGCATCTATAGTAGGGGTTGTAAACCTGGGGTCTATGAACCTGTTTTTTAAAATACTTTTTAAAAACCCTTACCTTCCATTTTAGAATCAATTCTGTGTATTGATTCCAAGGTAGAAGAGTGGTAAGGGGTAGGCAAAAGGGGTTAAGACTTATCCAGAGTCACGCAGATATTAAAAAGTGTCTGAGGTCATATTTGAACCCAGCACCTCCCCTCTGTGAACTTGGCTCTCAATCCATTGAGCCACTTAGCTTCCCCCTTTAAAATATTTTGATAATCATTTCCCAATATAATTAAATTTCTTTATAATCCCATGATAATGCATTTATTGTGAGAAAGGGTTCACAAGATTTGCCAGATTGTCACAGACATACAAAATTAAGAACCTTGAATTCATAGGATCTCAGATCCAATACATTTTTTTTGACAGTGGGAGGGACTTGTACATTTGGAATGGGGAAGATGCCATTTGAGAATTATACAGACTGAAAAGAATTATGCAGGTTCACTAAAGGGCAAGGTTGAGGGCAAAAAGATGCAGATTTCTCCTCCCACCACATACCTGGAACCAAGCAAGAGTTTGATGCCGTCTTAATTTTCCCTTAGGCTACTAAAAAAAAACAAAAAACGGCTATGTACGCTACTAACTATTCAGCTAAAGAATTAATTTACCAAATACACATGAATTTTTAGCAATCTGTTCAAATGGTCAATTTGAGGAAAATGGTCTTCGAAGAGATATGTATGAAGGGTTTGAAAGAAATTATCTCAAAAGTCCCTTCCAGCTGGCTGAAAATACTCTTCCTTTTCCAACCCCTTAATCTCCTAAAAATCAAGGACTATTTCACTGGTCATTGTACCTTGAACACCTTTCAGTTCTTGACCTTACGCTCGAATTTATTAAGAAAAGTAGAAATTGTGCCCAGTCTTGTGTCTATATTGTCTGATGTAGCATTTGTTTCATCAAAGCCTGCTTGGGAAATTTCTGAAAGAACCAACTGCGAATACAAATACAGGATGAGGGAAAGCTAAGTTTTAAACTCAAGTAGATTAAGTTTTTTAAAAAAACAAAACACCAAAACCACTACCGACATCTCTGTGAATTTATAGGGGGAAAAATGTACTTTGTAAAAATCAAACCAGATGTTGTTATAATTTTCCATCACATAACCACTGCAATCTAAGGAGTACATTCAAACTTCTGGAAATATATCATCAGGGATCTGGGGTTTCACAAACGCTTCCTGTATTTCTTCGCTTATTTCAGAATGCTTTTCTAAACAACAGTTTTTCTCCACTTACAACACACTCAAACCCGTCTAGATAAAAATAAAAATCCTGATAATTCCCAACCGCCTCAAGCCCACTGTTTTTGAAGTCCTACATTTTGTTTAGGTCCCCGCCTTGAAAACAAACCCAGTTGCCCCATTTTCTCCCGTAAACAGAACAGAGACTCCTCTGAACCCGCGGCAGCTCCGTATGAAGTCACCGCGTTTGTTGTTTCAAACATGCAATTAAAAGAAAATGACACAGACAATTCAAGAGATTAGTTGGCGAAGTGTGGAGGTGTAGATCCTCGGGATAACGCCCATGCAGGCGGGATTCCTGCAAGTCAATCCACCGGCAGGAGATAGGATTTCCCAACCCTACCCCCCACACACACCCCCACCCCCACCCCCGGCTCTCTTTCCTCTGCCCCTACGCTCGGCATCCCGACTCCAACCGGACAGCTCAGAGGGAGCTTCGGAACTTGGAGCTAACTTCAATTCTCCTCCCGTTTTCTCCTGGGCCGCAGAATGCCACAAACCCCGGGAAAGGGAACGGGTCGGGAAGGGGATCGATCTCTTTCTGTCTCTGACTCTCGGGTCCGAGCCAAACTAAAAGAAGAAAGCCACTAGCACTCCGTGGCCGCGCTCCGCTGCTATCCCGCGGCGGCCGCTAGCCAGTCACCCTACGATCGTTTACTGGAAGCAGAGCGAGAGATGCAGAACCAGTGCCCCAAATCCCAGGGGTTGTTGGGGAGCACAGGTCTGGCCCCCTCCACTCCCGCTGCAGCATCACTCCCCATGCACAGCACAATCCCCAACTCTCCGCCCAAGTCGCTTAGGCGGGATGGGAGCAGAGCCCACCGCCTCCTCTCAAACCGCGAAACCACCCCCAACCCGGCCTGCAGTCCTCGAACCCCAGGCCCCCAGCGCCCAAGGCCCGGAAAAGTTTCTTCCGAATTCTCAGCGCCGACACTACCCTGGAGGGTGGGGAAGAAGGAAAGAGGGGGAAGGGGGCTGCTCTTTGCGAAGGCCAGGAAGTTGGATAACTTGTCCCCGTTCTTTGGAGGGGGGTGGGGGAGTATTTCAGGCGTCCTACCCACTTGTCCTGTACTTACCGACCCGTCCGAGGACACTACGGCGGCTCGAGCGCTGGGGGACGGCGGGCTCCGCAGCCCCGGCGGGGAGGGGGCGGTGCGGGCCGGGGGCGCTGGGGGCGGCTGCAGACGGCGGCCGAGAATATCAGGAGAGGAGCCCGGGGAGGGGGAGCAGGGGAACCGCATCTCCTTCTCCTCCTCCCAGTCTTGGAAGCCCCTCTCCCCAAAGCAGACGCGGAGGACGCTCCGGGGCTGGTCGCGGTGTTGCCCTCGGTCCCGCTGCCCCGTGGTGCAGCGAGGAGCCGTAGCTGGCTGTCCTGGGGCCCCCAGTGCCCGCATAGGGGCCAGCCCCAGGCGCCGCCGCCGCCGCCGCCCTCGACCCCGCCCCGCCCCGCTGTCACTCAGCCGAGCACGCCCCGACTCCCGGCGGCCCCGCCCCGCGTCCGGGGCCTGCCTCCTGAGGGTTCCGAGGCCGCCCCTAGGCAGACCCCTTCCCGGTTCCGCACTTTGGGGCCCGCTAACCCCCCGTCGGTGCCTTCCGCCCTTCGCACTCTCTCCTCTGGCCAGATGTTTCTTAAAAAATCACCGCTGCCCCACGGCTCACCTGTAAATGGGGAGCCATATTCGAGGTCCCTGGCATTCGGTAAGGGGGACACTCCACTGGGCTGTAGGGCAGGGCAGAGACTGTGAAGCCAGGAGAAGACGCTGAGGAGGGGAAGGTATAAGAGGAGAAAAAGAAGAAAAAGAAGGTCGAGGCATCATGACCTGAGTTAAATCCCCACCCAGAAAATCCAGAAACAAAAACAATCCGCAAGAATTAATTTAACACCCACGCAGTGCCCTCAAAGGCAAAAATAAGCCATTCCCTACTCTCTGGGAAGTTAGCATTCTATTGGGGGTATACAGCACCTTCCCAGGTAGGTGAATACAGGTGTAAAGGGGGAACGGAGCATGCTCAGATTTGCACTTCCTGGTGGGTAACACAAAGCAGGGTCATCTATACCCTGCCTGTTTCCAGTGGGAGCTCTGGGGGCCTGCTTTTGGCTTCTTTTGACTCTGGACTCTAGATGAGAGACGACTTAGAACCTCCTAATTGGCCGCTGAACTGGAAGAGCTGATGGCTCTGGAAATACATTAAGAGCCAAAGGAGCTCTGGCTCCTCTCTGTTATGTGAAGGCAAAGCAAGAGGATTGATTTCAGGAAGGGGCCAATCGCCCTGTCTCACAGCAGGACCCCATTGAGCAAGAACATTTTTTCCCCCGTGTTTGTTTTTCATTAATTTTAGGCAAATGAGTATCCCACGGTGGACGGATTCAGGACTGATAGCCACCTTGTGTGTTTTGAAATTTCTGACATCCCTGGAAAGCCTTCATGTGCTGCTGCCACATGACTTGACAGGGTTAGAAAGTGATGGCCAGAGATGCTTTAGGTGTTAGGGCAGTTGTTAGAAAAATCAAGCTTTGTTATTTGATGGGATGGAACTCAACAAGGTGAAAATTAAATTGCTTAATTAGTAGTATTGTAAAAGTGTTGTATTCATTTTCAAATTTTTATTGATGTTTTTACTTTGTATCCAATTTTAGATATCATTCCTTCTTTGTAACAAAGTAGAACAGTTAAGTAAAACCAGTGACTTCATCTGAAAGTGACTTCATATCTCTATATTTTGTTTTCAAAAGAACAGAAATACATTTTCTCTTTCATTGAGAAAAAAAAAGAAAAACAGTTTTCTTATAAAAAATGTGCATAATCAAGCAAAACAAATTTCCAAGTGGCTGAATACAAAAATAGGACTCATTCAGCATTCTAAATCAATCTGTTTTGTTATTGGTCATTTGGAATCATGAATGATCATTGTATTGATCCTAGTTCTTACCACTTGTATTTACAGTATCATAGTGAAAATCGTTCTGTTTAATTTATGCTTCAAAAGTTTATAAAAGTCCTCAAAACTGTTTTAAAAGCATGCATGTACTGATGTTATAGTACAAATTTGTCTACAACTGCTTAGTTTACTATGTATCAGCACAGATTAGTCTTTGTCTTTCTGGAATCATCTATTTTCTCTTTTCTTATGGTATTTCCCTCATGTGCATACACCACAGGTTACCTAGCCATTCCTCATTTGATGGATGTCCCCTTAATATCTAGGTTTCTGTCACCACAAAAAAAAGCTATTGTACTGCATTTTTATACATAAAGGACTTTTTCTCATTCCTTAATTCGGGGTATGGGCCTAGCAGGGGTATAGCTGGGTCAAAGAAATACTTTGTGTATAATTCAAAGGTCCACCAATAGTGAATAAATATGCCTATTTTCCTGTAGCCCCTCCAAATTTCATTATTTTCAATCTTTCTCACTCTGATGGATATGCAGTAGAACCTTAAAAATGCTTTTAATTACATTTCTCTAGTCATGATTTGGAATATTTTTTTAAAATATGGTCATATATCTATATTATCTATATAACCTATATAACCTATCTATATAGCCTGGGATTGTTTCCTTGAGAACTGTCCATATCCATTAAGGAATAGTTTTTTTTCCCTAACAAATTTGAATCATTTCCTTATATATCTTACAAATGAGATCTTTATCAAAGAGATTTGCTGCAAAGATTTTTCCCAGTTAATTATTTTCCTTTTCATCATAATTTTGTTAGATTTGTTTCTGCAAACATTTAAAAACATAGTCAAATTATCAGTTTTATCATTTGTGACTTTTTTGTTTGTTTACAAACTTTCTTCTATGCATATCTGATGGATTATTTCTGTGTTATATCTTATGAGACTTAAATACTAGCCTCCACGCCAGATGTAACTATAATTATGTTAACTTACCGCATCCTGTTAATTGGACTAATTATGTTTCAGCCTTGACATGATTCTTCCATTTTTAACATTTCTTTCTATTTCAGAATAAACTAGGGGGCAGCTGGGTGGCTCAGTGAATTGAGAGCCAGGCCTAGAGACTGGAGGTCCTAGGTTCAAATCAGGCTTCAGACACTTCTTAGCTGTGTGACCCTGGGCAAGTCACTTAACCCCCATTGCCTAGCCCTTACCTCTTTTCTGCCTTGGAACTAATACATAGTATTAATTCTAAGATGGAAGGTAAGGGTTTAAAAAAAAAGAATAAACTACCTGTCTATACCTGATTTATATTGTAACTTCTTTTCCATCCTCCTTTTTAGGGGAAATCTTAGACTAGGGAGCCATAAATGTTATTAAAATCAGCAGCATCCCTGGTTCACCTGGGTAGGGCATTTAATGAGTTGAAAACTTTGAAAATGGGGGCCTCAATCCCCCCTCCCCCTTCAGCTTCCTCATGAACTGGCTCACAAATGAAAATGGGTGGGGAGGGAGTGGAGCTGGAAGAAGTCCATTGAGCTCCTCCTGTGTAGCTCTTTAGCCTAGGGAGAGGCTATGGCACTAGTGCAATAAGGTGTCCCAGATTCAGCCCAGAGAAGCCTAAACTTTTGTAGGGTACGGAGACAAATTTATCCCCCAAGATCCAGTCCCAGGTCACAGATCCAGGGTAGATTGAGCAGGGGACCATTGCCTAGGAGTGACTTTCAAGGGTAGGGAGTGGTCAGAGACCCTAGATTGCCTACATAGAAAGCTCAGATCAAGACCCCGGGAATAGAGTGTATCTCAGCTCCAGCCCCCAGCCCAGCCTAAAGCCTATAGAAGAATCACTGGGCCAGGAACCCTAATGAAAGGGGAATCTGCCGTTCTATCTCCCTGAACCAGCACAGCTTCCCAATGACTGATAGGAGCCAAAGATCAGCAGTATCTACTCTTGCATAGAGCCAAACCCAAGTCAGAAACTTGCAGATTCAGTGAGTATATAGAAAAAGGGATGTATATGAGAGAAGTTGTAGAAGTTGAAATGACAAAACTTGGTAATCAATTGAGGGGTGTAGAGGTGACTCTAAGATGGTAAGGATGATGATGCATTTGACAGAAATAAGGAACTTTGAAAGAGGGGTAGTTTGGGGGGGGGGGTGAAAATGTGTTATACCCAAAGGGTAACCACCAGAAATGTTTATAAAACTGTTGGAGATTTATGAGACCAGAGTTCAAGAAAGAGGTGAGGATGAGATATATTGAATCAGGACATCATTCTGTTGACATGCCATATACTGAATAGATCCTTCACGTTGTCCAAAGCAAGCTTTAAGAGATCCTGTGAAATTGGAAAAGATTCCAATATGGGCTCCATTATGGACAGTTCTCTAAGAGGCAGGTTGGCTACATGCAGAGAGACTTATCAGCAGAATGGTAGTCAACAGGTGATGAATTTGAAGATGGATATGCATATTGTTGAGATTAAGGAACATTTGAAATACTGACGTACCTAAAATGTGACTGAAATATGTCACCTCCATACTCAAAAATCTTCAATGTTACTCTATTGCCTATAGGACAAAATAAAAAGTCCTTCTTCTGACATTTGAAACCTTCCAGGTAGGTGATGGCAGTGGATAGAGGGCTGGGCCTGAAGTCAACAAGACCTGAGTTCAAATGTGGCTTCAGACACTAGCTATATGATTGAGCAATTCACTGAACCTCTGTTTGACTTAACTCATTGGAGAAGGAAATGGCAAACCACTGTACTATCTCTGGCCAAAAAACCACATCATTGGTGTTCCATGGGGTCATGAAGAACCAGACATGACTGAAAAACATGTGCGACACTTTTGCTAACCACTGGGAATACAAAGAAGAGCAAAAACATGGTGCCTGCCTTCAAAGGACTTATGTTCTGCGGGAGAAGACTGAATAAAAATCAATTATGTAAAAACAAGACATATATATGCAAGTATATACATATATATTCTAGGTGGAAGGTAAATCCCAGACAGATTTATACTCTTACAGAAAGGAGTCTTTGAGCTGAGACTTGCAGGAAACCAGGGTATCCAACAGTCAGAGGTGGAAAAAGAGAACATTCTAGGCATGGGATAGCAGGTGAAAATGCTGGTTAGAGAGCATCCTGCCTGAGAGACAAGGAGGCCAGTATAGAGCTACATTGTAGAGTTCATGAAGGGGAAAAAAGTTTTAAAACACTGGAAAGCTAGGAAATGGCCAGGTTAGAAATAACTTTTAGAAAAAAACAGAGGGTTTTATTTGATATAGGATAATAGGGAGCCACTGGGTTTTATGAGTGCAGTAGAGACCTTTGCTTTGGTCTCTTTCCTAAACTATCATTCTGCAACACCAATTGTCTTTTGGACATCTAAGACTTTATATCCTATAGGCATCTCAAACTTAACAGATCTAAAACAGAAATCATTATTATCTCCCCCCCGCCCCAAAATACTCTCTCCTTTTGCCAACTTTCCTAATACTATTGACTGTATCATCATTCTCCTTGTCTTCCATCCTGAACTCTCACTACCCATATACAATCTCTTGGCCAATCTTATCATTTCTCCCTTCACAACATCTCTCATATATGGATTTTTCTCTCCAACCACTTAACTGCCTCCCAGGTGCAGGCCTTTATCATCTCCGACTTGGACTATCTTGATAGACTGCTGGAAGATCTGCCTGCTTCAAGTCTCTCCCCATTCCAACCTATCCTCTCAGATGTTTACCCTAGTTTATTTCCTACTCCATAAACTCCCAGTTACCTCAAAGAGAAAATTTAAAAATCATCTGTTCATTTATTTATTTTTTAACCCTTACTTTCCCTCTTGCAGTCAATACTGTGTATTGGCTCCAAGGCAGAAGAGTGGTAAGGGTGGGCAATGGGGGTCAAGTGACTTGCCCAGGGTCACACAGCTGGGAAGTGTCTGAGGCCAGATTTGAACCTAGAATCTCCCGTCTCTAGGCCTCAATCCACTGAGATACCCAGCTGCCCCTCTGTTTATTTTTTTTTATTTTTTTTTTTTAATTTTAAACCCTTAACTTCTGTGTATTGACTTTATAGGTGGAAGATTGGTAAGGGTAGGCAATGGGGGTCAAGTGACTTGCCCAGGGTCACACAGCTGGGAAGTGTCTGAGGCCGGATTTGAACCTAGGACCTCCCGTCTCTAGGCCTGGCTCTCAATCCACTGAGCTACCCAGCTGCCCCCCTCTGTTTATTTTTTAAAGCTCTTTAAAACCCACCCTCTTCCTACCTTTCCAGTCTTCATCTCCTTGTACTCTGTCAGTCTACACTATTTTTCTTGAATGTTGTCATTTACGTATTGTCTTTCCCATTAGAATGTGAGCTCCTTAAGTGTTGAGATCACCTTTCATCCTCTCAATATAAACTGCAGGTATACCTAGTTATTTACAAGTTATTTTACAAGTTTACAATTTATATTATTCTAATGTGAGCTCCTTGAAGGCGGAGACTGTTTTGGGTTTTTTTTTTTTTTTTTGGCTTGGTTTTGTTTTGTTTGCTTTCTTTGTATCCCCTGTATATAGCACATCACCCAACCCATAATAACTAGTTAATAAAACACTCATCAATTAATTAAGTTATTTGCTAAGAGCCATAGCTCCAAGATCAGCCCTCTGTCTACCAAAGTGACTCAAGAATGAAAATACTATAATTCATAAAGAGTCTGATAGTTCAAAAAAATACCTACCATATCTGGCAAAACTACTCTCTAGTAACACAAATCTTAATGCAGACAAAAATAAATGAATATTTAAAATAGGCACATGAACCCATTTGGATGTGTTAGAGAATTTCTCAGAATTTCAGGCTGGGGTTCAAAAGGGAGAATCTCAGTCATCAATCCACAAGATCAGTGGTCAAATAAAGTACAAAGCCAAAATGAAGGAAAAAATTATATTAGTGTGCTAAGAGAGACTGCCTGCTGGTAACAGTCTCCCTTCCTCCTATCCCCTAATGAGGTTCTAGGATTAGATGACATTCAAGGTCTTTTTTCAAGTCTAAATTTCTTTAATAAGGCATTTTGCTCTCTTAATCTCAATGATTAATCTTCAAGTCATTGACAACCCAGAGAACTACAAAGAAAACTTATTAGGTATGAGAACTCCTCATGAGTCCCCACTGGGAAGAGATACTGGAATTCAAATAAAACTCAGTTTCAAGTCCACTGGACTCATAAAACTACCTCTGTGGTCTTTGACAGTCAGAGCATTACTTAGAGTAAGTTTGAGGAGAAAATGGAAAAAAAGTTTGAATCACAATTCTGTCACTACTGAAGTGACCTTAGACAAAAAAAGTCTTCCTAAACCTCAGTTTCTTCATCTGTAAAATGAAGAGTATGTACTAAATGACCTCTAGCTCCCTAGATTTCCCTCTAAACCTGACTCAATATAGAGCTGTAATCCTATACTCTTTGTGACCCTATTTAGAATTTTCTTGGCAAAGATATTGGAGGGGTTTACCATTCCCTTCCCCATTTTATAGATGAAGAAATCGAGGCAAATAGGATTAAGTGGCTTGCCCAGGATTACCCAGCTAAGAAGTATCTGAGGCCAGATACAAATCCATGTCCTCCTGACTCCGGGCCTGACACTCTATCTTCTGTGCCACCTAGCTGCCCCCTATACCAAATAGGTCTAGCAAAATCTTATGAAGCCAATCTACAGCCAATCAAGAAACCAACAAATGCTAATTTATCACTTCCTAGAAGAGCAATCTTGGCATAGGTACTGGACTTGGAATCTGGAAGACCTGAGTTCTACTGGAGAAGTTCCTGTGACTCCGTCTTGCCCCTAGGACAAAAGGTTAACTCCTCTGTGTGGCATTTAACACCATTTACCATCTGATTCCAGCCTACTTTAATAGCCAAGCTGACCTATTTTCTGTTCCCCATACATGATGTTCCATCTTTACTCTCTGTGCCTTCGAACTGGCTGTCCCGTATGCCTGGAACGAAATGAACTCTGCCTTCAAGCATCAGCTCAAGTGCGGGAGTCCTCATCCCACCCAACACAGATAGCTTCTCTGCTGCTGGAGAAAAACCAACAACCAGCTCTTTATATATAATATATACATATATATTTTATATATAGTATATATGAGACATATATACTATATATTTATGTAGATGTATACTTATTTGCTTCCTTTTCCTAGAATATAAGCCTCTTGAAGGCAGGGATTGTTCTTTTTTGTCTTTGCTTCCCAGGAGCCTAGCAAAGTGTTTGGCTTAATAGATACACATGCACATGGATCAAGTGCAATAACTATTTAAGGAAACCCTGGGATTCAATAATATAGGTTATAGAAGGGAGACTTCTTAGAGGTCGTAAAGATTGGGCAGTATTTGGATGGAAAGAAGGAATAGATTCCAGGTGGAAGGAAGCAGTATTTTTAAAAAATGCCGAAGTATGAGATACTAGTGTACAAATGGAGATACTCGCCTCTGGAGGGAGGGTGTGAAAGGGGGATAGAGGGGAAGGTAGAGCTAAATTATGTTGGGTGTGGAAAAAAAAAGAATCCCTTCCAGGCTCCTAAGAATAGCTGACTTTTATATAGTGCTCTTCTACTGTACCAAGGGACTTTCATATACATTATGTCAATTCCGGTTACCACCCAGTGAGGTAAGTAATGTCCATGGTATTATTTTACAAATAAGGTAACTGAAACCCAGAGTACTACTCAAAGTCACAATATAGTTTAATGGCCAGCTGGGACTGAAACTCATGCTTTAAGACTCCTAGCCCAGTTTTTTCCACAATATAACAGCTACCTCATTGCCCTCCTGAACTAGAGTGACCTGTTGCTCATCAAATTGGACAGTTTCAGAGTCCAGCAACACTCTCAGCTCTCTTTCATGTGCATCATGCACTTAAACAAAGGTTAGTCTATTTTCTACTTAATGATAAATTAATGAGTGCAAAAACCTTAGTGGATCACAAATCTCCACCATTCACTACTGTTTAAAATGCAAAAAAAACCCAAAAAACAAAAAACCCAAAATAATAACAGAAACCCTCACCCAAATTAATGAAAAAGAATAACACTTATGCGACACCCAAAATAATGGCTAATACTTACATAAGGCCTTAATGGTTTACAAATCACTTTTCATAAGTTACTATGTTATCCTCATAACAACCTTATGAGGTAGGTGCTGTTGTTATCACCATTTTAAAGATGAAGAATCTGATATTCAGAGGGTGATCTGTGATGATGAAGAGAGAAGAGGGAGGGCTCAGCAAATAACCTTAATTTTTTTTTTTTAGTAAAGTATGACTTCAACTGAGAGGGTGAAGGAACAGGATACCAAAAGAGCTATGGAAAAATTAGGAAAAAAATGCTGTGGTGAGTGAGCTAGCTCACACCTGAAAGTGTAAAGAAATTGCCTTGTCCATTAAAGGTCCAGTTGAGATTATGTATCATAAATTTGTAGTGGTCCCAGTTAGCACAGTTTCATACATTTTTCTAGCTCTATTCAACAGCATATAAAGAGCAGTGGAGGAAATGGATGGTGAGAGGTTGGGGTTTCACAAACCAAGATTAGTGTTAAAGCAAAGGGATTCAAGTATAATAGATTAAGTTGAACTGATTTACTAAAGAGTTACTGCCTGTAACTGAGGTGGAGTTGAGGACTAGGTCATGAGATTTGGGTAGACTAAGGAACTGGGAAGCTTGAGTATGTGAAGGAATTTCCATTTGTAGGTAGAAGTCTTCTAGTCTGGGGGAATGGGGGTTGGGGGATTGTGAGTCTGGCATGGAAACCTTAGAGCAGGGGTCGGCAACCTTTTTGGCCGTGAGAGCCATAAGCGCCACATTTTTTAAAATGTAATTTAAAAAGAGCCGTACAGTGCTCACAGGGCCACTCCTGTAACAGCACCTGAAAAAAAATTGACTTTATGGCTCCTGCAGAAAGAGCCATATCTGGCCCTCAAAAGAGCCTAGAGCCATACATTGCCGACCCCTGCCTTAGAGGAAGGAGAATATCCTGAGGGTGGATAGATAACCTCTAGCAGGGTGCAGACTGAGAAATAAATTTGAATAATGTGAATCACAAAAGAGGAATTGTTGTGACGGTGGTAGAGGGAGAATCTGAAAGTGGCAATGGGGAGCTAGGAACATTCCAACTCACCTCCAGTGAGCTGGAGGAGTTTGAGTCAAGTACGGTTTGAGTCAAAGTACAACCAGTACTGGAAAGGATAGTCAGAGATATAATGTCAACAGGAGAGGGCCAGGTCTCAGTGAGATCAGAAAACGGAAAAAGTTTAAGATGAAAGAAAGTTTGCGAATTATGGAGAAGGAATTCCAGAAAGTACTATGGAAATTGTTGGCACATTTGAAGTCATTCAATATTAATTATCTTAAGATCATTAAAGTATCCTTGTTCTATCTTTAAGTGACTTTTTCATGGTTTTAAAATATACATTGGTAGACATCTTTGGTTGCTAGAGGAAAGCTTTTCCTCTATTAACTCACATGGCTCTTTTAGTAAAAAATAAAAATTTTCATCACAGGATCTTTTGTGGACTGTATTTTTCAGTCAGTTGCATAAGTGTAAAGATGTGATCTGCTACAGAATATTATTATGAAAGCTAGCACCTTCCTTCTCATAATCAGGATCCCTCAAGGAATATTGTTACACATTTCACTTTGGGACAAGTTTGACTGAGTGCTAACTTTTTATATTGCCTCCTCCCAATAGGAAAGAAGAGAATTTTATTCTTTTTTAGACCTCACCTTTTTATTCCCATTGCATTGCCCTGAAATGGCTTTGGTTTCCAACCCTTACTTGCATATACTGGATTTGCCTGAGTCAGCTGTGGGTTAAGACATTTGCTATAGAAATGGCCATGGCTTACTCTTTACCCTGCTTGTAAGTTGATCTCAATATATATAAGACTTTCTGCTATTTTAGGAGCTTATAAATAAAAGTTATTCATTTTGAAAATTGCCACTATGGCAGAACCTCCCACTCATGGGGCCCCATGGTAGGGAGGGAAAATCTAAACATTTTGGATAAAGATTTAGATCTCTCATGTGGAAACTATGTCCTCCATTTGCCTTTCCTGGCATGGAATACACATATAGACATGTAGAGCAAATAACTTATTATTTACCATACATTTTTATATGAAGAAAAATTATAACATAAAAGTTATTTAATAAGCAATGAGAAAAATTGATTGAGAAGTACCTATATCAAAGGATAGAGAAAATTGGGAAGAATTAAGTTAGCTTTTCCTTAGTTTTTAAAGGTGTGGTCTGAGTTCTTTGTTCCATTGAGCAGAAGCACTAGCTACTTAAGGTAACCTGCTAAATCTTGTAGCTGAAACTACTAGATATCTTTAGGGACCTGATTACCTGCTGCAAGAATATTCTCTCCTCTCTCTGCTTCATTTGTCTCCCACAGGCAATGAATCATCCAACTTCTGCTTGAAGATTTCCAAGAAGGAGGAACATTTTATCTCTTTAGGTTGTTAGGAAGTTTTTCTAGGCATTATACTTTATTAACATGGGCTATACCAATCCCATACATTCACTGCTTTATTCTACTTGACGATTTGGTAGTTTGGGACTGCTTCCAACAGTGTGGTATCTATTACTGAAAGGACTTGACTTTTTAATATGATAGATCCTGAATAGTCCCTTGGTTGACCCCCACCCCCACCAATGACAAAAAAAAAAAATTCTAGTCAGGATAGGGTCCTTCTCTACCCCAAGTGTCATGGTGATCTCACCCATATTGTGGCCAGGGGCCACAAGTAAGAAAGTTTGAACTTGGGTCCTTTAAAATCAGTGTCTTTCAATGAGTAAGTGACTTGATGATTTGGAAACTTTTGGAGGTCTATGGAGGCCCAGGGATAGCAGTGTTATATTCTAGTACTGTGTTGGCAAACCTATGGCACTTATGCCAGAGGGGTGCTGCTCCCTTACCCCTCTCCATTTTTGTCTGAGGACATTTCTCACATAACTCACCCCTCTGGCCAGCAGCCCAATGGGAGTGCTTCTTCCCTCCCCTGTCTGGGGTGAGGCAGGGGGCTCACATGTGGCAGGAGGGTCGCAGTTTTGACACTTGATCTCTAAAAGGTTTGCCATCACTGCATATTGGTTCCTGCCTATAGTAGAAGCAGGAAAGGGCTGATAGCAGGAAGGAATCCTCTGCAAATATTCTAACTTTTGCACGGGTGAGGGTGCCATTAGAAATAAGACTGACCCAAGCTTGGCTGTTTAATCTAGACAGTGCCAAGCAGGGATAAAATATAAAATAGTGAAGGGGAGCAGACTGGGTAAGGGAAGAGTTGAAGTCCAAAGAGTTAGAAGCACAGGAAGGAGGGAAATGGGCCCCTTCTCAAAATGTAGGCCCTGGGAGGAATTCATCAGTGGGAGAAGGAGGCAAGGCATAATGGAGGGATATTCAAAGATGAGAAGGTGGAAAGTTTGGGAAGGAGGGAGGGAGGGAGAAAGAGAAGAATGGAGCAAGGAAGGAAGGAAGGAAGGAAGGAAGGAGCAGTTATTAAGTGATTTCTATGTGCCAGGCACTATATTAAACAATGGGATACAAATACAAGCCAAAAGACAGTCCCAACTCTCAACTTACATAATAAGGGAAGATACACAAAAGTGAATAGAAGTAGAGTAGTAGGGCAATATGTGTACCTGTTCTAAGACTCAACTTTGAAGTTTGGAAAGTCAAGATATAAGGACTTATATTATTATAAGTCTCTTATAATATACCTGAAAAATGGTCATCTACTTTCTGATTCTCAAGTCCTGGAAAGAAAGCAAACTCCTCTACTGCTCTAGGTAGCCCACTCCACTTTGGGACATCTCTGTTAGGAAGTTTTCCTCATATCAAGCCTAAAATGGCTTCTTTGTGGCTTTCATTCTCTGGGATGAAATACTGGCTTATAAAATGTAACAATCTAACAAAAATATTTATAGCCATGCTCTTTGAGGTAGCAAAAAACTGGAAAACGAGGGTATGCCCATCAATTGGGGAATGGCTGAACAAATTGTGTTATCTGGTGGTGGTGGAATACTATTGTGCTCAAAGGAATAAAGAACTGGAGGAATCCCATGTGAACTGGAAAGACATCCAGGAATTGATGCAGAGTGAAAGGAGCAGAACCAGGGGAACATTGTTCACAGAGCCTGATACACTGTGGTACAATCAAATGTAATGGACTTCTGTACTAGCAGCAACACAATGACCCAGGACAATTGTGAGGGACTTACGGAAAAGAACGCTATCCACATTCAGAGGAAGAACTACAAGAGTGGAAACACAGAAGAAAAACAACTGCTTGAACACATGGGCTGATGAGGACATGATTTGGGAAGTAAACTTTAAACGACCACCCTAGTACAACTATCAATAATACGGAAACAGGTCTTGATCGATGGCAAATGAAGAAATGCGTGTCAGCTATGGGGAGGGGAGGGTCTTGGGGAGAAGAGTGTGAATATGAATCATGTAACCATGGGAAAAATTTTTCTAAAAAATTTTAAATTAAAAAATTAAAATATAACAATCTAGTCTATCCTCCACAAGTTGCTTCTAGATACTTGAAGATTCTTATCTCCCTGCATCTTCTAAACATTTTCAGATCCATCAGCTGATTAGAAATAGAAATAGCCAGCATACTTTCATCAAAAACTGGTCATGGCCAATAAGTTTCATTTCCTTTTTGACCAAGAGTCAACACACTAGGAGGGGGATTTTGTTTAATATCTGACAGTGGAACCGAAACTATAGCCTATCCTTCTATGGTCTACCCCAAGACTCTGGTTGTATTCAATTATCTATTTTCAAATGTTTCCCAAAGCAAAATATCCAATCTTGCTGTTCTTTTTCTTTATTTCCGACTGCTTATTTGACATTTCCACTCAAATATCTCATAGCTATCTCAAGCTCAACAATGTCTAAAGAAGAATGCAATATCATATTGAGTGGGCTTCCTGTTACAAATGTTTCCATACTCCAAAGTTGTTATCATTGGTCCTTCATTTTTCTTAAGAAGACCAATGATACCACCATCAATGATGTCTTAACTTGCACATGATTGGATTTTAGTTGTGCAAAATCATCAGCTTCACTCTCTTCTCCAGTCATAGAAGTCCTGCAGCAAGATAAAAGTCAGCATGACTGGTGACATCCCAGCATGCAATAGATGGCCTTGGCTTCTTTAATATTTTACCAAGCTCTAAGCTCTCTACAATACTTCCGCTGCCTTCATAGTCATAGTAACACACTTTTCTGGTCTACCCGTTCCACTGGAAGAAGTCTTCACCTGCTTGGTTAGGCATCCCTTAGGTCACTAATAGGTTTAAAGCCTATTGACTATCCTCAGCCTGGTTTAGCCAGTGTGCAGAGATGGTTTTATTGGAATATGACAGCTGTACATGCTACACCTTCTTAGGGCCACAGGTGAGAGTTGGGGTGTTTGAGGAGGAATGGTACCACTAGTGAGAGGGCTTGCTCAGCTCTTTTCAATGTTACTCTCCCACCTTGAATTTCCACCTGTCACTCAACTCTCACTCTCCTCTTTTATATATCCTACTGAGCTATTTTTCTGAAGTATAGATCTTCCCATGTCACCTCCTCACTTTACCAACTCCAATGGCTCTCTGTTATCTCTAGATCAGATATAAATTCTTCTGTTTTAGCATTTAAACTATTATTGCTATTGTTGAGTCATTTTCAGTAATGTCCAACTCTTCCTGACCCCATCTGAGATTTTTTTTGGCAAAGATACTGGAGTGGTTTGTCATTTGTTTCTCCAGCTCATTTTATAGATGAGGAAACTGAGGCAAAAGGGGTCAAGTGACTGGCCCAGGGTCACACAGTTAGTAAGTGTCTGAGGCTAGATTTGAGCTCAGGTCTTCCTGACTCCAGGCCCAATAGTTTCCACAGTTCCTTATGACTTGAACTCTTTCTAGTCTTATACTTTGCACCCTCCATATATTCCACAATCCAGGCATACTGCCCTACTTGCTTTTCCTTGCACACAATATTCTATCTCCAGTCTATATGCCTTTCTCTTGCCTATCTCCCTATGCCTTCAATATGCTCCCTCCTCACCTCTGCTTCTTTACTTCCCTTTCTTTAAAGCTTTGATCAAATGCCACCTTAGACAGCTAGATGGTAGAGTAATGGACTTGGAGTAAAGAAAACCTGAGTTCAAATCCTGCCTCAGAAACAACCAGAGTGACCCCTGGCTAAATCACTTAATCTCAGCTCTCTCATCTATAAAATAGAGATCATAATTCGAGATAGTATTTGAAAAGTGCTTTCCAAACCCCTAAATGCTATGAAAACTCTAGCTATTATTATTATTATTACTGACAAAGGCCTTTCTCAGTTCTTCTAACTGCTAGTACCTTCCCCTCTGAGTTTACCTCCCATCTATTCTCTCTACGGCTTGTGGGGACTCATTTAGTCTTTCATTCACTTGGGATTTTTCCTCATTAGAATTTGAGCTCTTGCAATCTTTGCCCTTTTCTGGATACCCTGCACTTAACACTGTGCCTGCCATATAGTAAGTGCTTAATAAATATTTGTTGGGGACAGCAAGGTGGCTCGGGCTTAAACACAGGTGGTCCTGGCTTTAAATCTGGCCTCAGACACTTCCTAGCTATGTGACCCTGGCAAGACACTTAACTCCAATATTAATTCTAAGATAACAAGTAATGGTTTTAAAATAATAATAAAATATTTGCTTTGTGTAGGCTGGAAATTAATTTCCTTCTCATGACAATTCTAGAAATATGGGCTTCCTCTGAGGTCCAGCTCAGTTACTACCTCATTCAAGAAGCCTTTCCTCATCCTTCTAATTATTGATGCCTTTCCACTCCCTTAATCCTCAATCAGTCTACATTTTGTTCACAATCTGCAAGTTGTCATTCATGAGTGTGTTGTCACCTCCCCCACTATAGTAGAATATCAGGTCCTTGAGAGTAGGGATTGTCTCAGTTTAATATTTATATCACTACCATTAAGCACTTACTATATGTCATGTCCATTTGGGGTTATCTTAACAAAAAATACAGGAGTGGTTCACCATTTCCTATTCCTGGTACAGAGTAGGTACTTATTAAATATTGTTTGATGGACTGATAGAATCAATGAGTTGCTTAGACTATTCCAATATATAATAATAGAATTAAGCAAGCAATTTGCAATTAATTTGATTTATCAATTTTGGTAGCACACTAATTAGGCAACAATGTGCTCAGGGCATGTTCTTCCCTCCCTTACCATGGCATGAAATTGTTACCATTTGAGTCACATGCATAAAACATACAATTTGTCCATGCTATTTGAAAGGCCAATATACACTTCCCCCCAGGATATCTCACTTTTTTTTCCTTTGTAAGACCTATGATTTCACTGGTGTTGATATTTCTTCTTCTATCAGTGAATCAGCTCTAGTCCTAGAGAATTTCCTGGAGGTTTTTTGTTTTTTTTTTTAAACCCTTAACTTCTGTGTATTGGCTCCTTGGTGGAAGAGTGGTAAGGGTGGGCAATGGGGGTCAAGTGACTTGCCCAGGGTCACACATCTGGGAAGTGTCTGAGGCCAGATTTGAACCTAGGACCTCCCGTCTCTAGGCCTGGCTCTCAATCCACTGAGCTATCCAGCTGCCCCTCCTGGAGGTTTTGAGAGGTTATGGCGTATTGAAAGTAGCACAGCTAGTGGGAGACAGTGGTAGGATTTGACCCAAGGTCTTTTTGATTCTGGAGCTGGATTTCTATCTCCTGTATGAATTATTTGATCTGATTAGTCATTTGTCCCTTCGGACCCAGAGAAGGTTAGATATAGCAAAGTTGAATTTTCATTTTTTTAAAAAAAATCCTTTCCTTCTTTCTTAGAATCCATATGAGTATTGGTTCCAAGGCAGAAGAGTGGTAAAGGCTAGGCAAATGGAGTTAACTGACTTGTCCCAGGAAGTGTCTAAAGTCAGATTTGAACTCAGGTCTTCCAGACTCCAGGTATGGCTCTAGGTCTACTAGGAGCAAAGTTGAGTTTGAACAGAAAGGGAGAAGAGAAAGTGAGGTGGGTGGAGGGGTTCTGTTTAGGGCCAAGCATGCTGCTGTGGCACCTGGAGAGGGAAGTCACTGAAAGGTCTGTGGTGCTGGAGGGAGTGTGACAACAAACAAAACCTTTACATACTCCACAATTCTATTTAAGTCCAACCTTGCCTCTGACTCATTTCAATGACTTGCCTGAGCACGTTATGTAATTGCTTCTAACTTGGTCTAAAGGGGGACAGTGCAAACGAGTCCAATACTTGGTCCTTTTGGTTTCAGCCATGTTAGAGCATGTACAAAGTGTCTCATGACGAACTTTGCTATTGGCTAAACTTGAGCTAAGGGACTGTCAGTGCTGTTCTTGGACCAGTAAAAATGACTGTCTTAGACAACTGCCTGAGGCTCAGAGATGTAAAACCAAAAATTAAACTAGTCCCTGTCTTTTCCACTAGGTTCTTATTCTAGTGCCCACTCCTCTAGGGTGTGAGGAAGGGTTCCTTTTTCTTTTTCTTCTCACTTCTCCCTCTCTCTTTCTACTCTAATTCATTCCCCCGGTTCTGATGGGCATACCCAGCTAGCCAGGGGATGTTTTCATCTGGATGTCCAACTGGCATTTCAAACATCACGTACTCCAAGCTAAATATCTTGTCATTCTCCCCTGAGCCTGCTTCCCTTTCCTACCTCACTGTTTTTGTCAGTGGCATCAGTGTTCACCTGGTTTCCCATGTTTGAAATCTCAGATGATCTTTTATTCTCAGAATCACAGAATAAGAGAGTTGGAAATGGCCTCATAAGCTATTTACGTTTACCTGAGCAAAAGTTCTTTTTATTATCATAGTGGTTTTCTTCTCCCCCTCTCCTGTTATAGCCAGCCCTAGTAGAGGCTACCACATCCCACTGACATCTTTCACATTCATCCTTTCTTCTCTAGTCTCACTGCTATAACACTATTTCAGATTCTTATTACCACCTGCTTTGACTATTATAATAATGTCTTCATAAGACATTTCTACCTATTCATTTTATTTATAATGTCACTCCCCTATTCAAAAATCTTTAGTGGTTATCTCTTGCTTTCTAAATAAATTCCAGGCTCCTGCTCCTTTGTCTGGCATTGAAGAGTCTTCACACTTTGACATTATTCTTTCTTTCCAGTGTCAACTTGGAAAAACACAGGACCACTAACGATGTTAAAAAAGAACAAGTCTTTAATCAGGACAAGGGAGACAGAGATTTTATGGCCATCACATAGAGTCATATATAACACCACACAGAACCAAGCTCTGGACCACTGGGAACAATGTCTCTGGGAAAATAGAAATGTCCATCATGGGAATTTCCAATGAATTGAAGAATTTGGGGTCTTACATACACTTTGGGGAATAAAGGAAAGGAAGGACAACTGATTAGCTTACAGGGGCAAGGGAAGAATTCCAGTCAGGGGAAGGACTACTTGGGAGAGGCCTGGATACAATGAGTGAAACTTCTAAGACAAAAAGAGTACTTAAGATTAGATGATATCTACTACAGTCTAGGCAGAGGTCATTGGGTACTTGAAAATTTATTGTTCTCTGTTGGACAAATCTACTAATTCTATCTAGGGTGATTCTGGGGTGCCTGAGGGTTACATAAAACAACTTATCACCAACCTTATAGCATATGGGTCATTCCTGCAAACTACCAAAACAAGTTCTTCTTGGTTCTTCTAACATATCCTACACTTATGCCTCAGTGTCTTGTCTCTTTTTGGTGTACAAGCTTGATCATTATAAATATACAGTGTTCAGTTTCATTTTTGGTTTCTTCTATTCTTATACATTGGCTTTCTTACTGAAGCTTAGAATATCCTCTGGCCAAACTTTACCTCTTGACTGTCTACCAATTTTTGATTCCAAGGCAGAAGAACCATAAGAGCTAGGCAATTAGGCTGAGGCGACTTACCTAGGAAATGTTTTGATTTCTTAGAATCATTTTAGATTGGAACCCAGGATCTCTCATTTCCATGCCTGGCTCTCCATCTACTGAACCACCTAGCTATCCCTATCTACCAATGATTTAAAGCTCAATAATTCCCACCTTCTCTATGAAACCTTCTTTGATCCATCCTGTTCTCAGGAGTAACTTTCCCTCTTGGGAAATGGGGGAATCTGGCACTTGTACAAAGTGTCTCAGATAACATCTCTCCATAGGGAGGAGGCTAAAGAGCTTACTTTTGAGAAAGTTGCAATGATATGGAATAGAAGTGCTTTGGGGAAATGTGGGGGTGGGGAGCCTGTTACTGGATTTGTTTAGCTAACCATATGTTGCAGAGAAAGCTCTTTGATTGGCCAAAGAAATCTTTTAGCTTTAGCCATATCCTCTTGGCCTCATTTGATAACTCTTTTGCTCATGTAATAATAACAATAATTTATATAGAAGTTACTATATGCCAAGGACTTTATAAATTTTGTCTCAACGATATCAACAAACAAATCAACAAAAATCACATCATTATCTCAATAGATACTGAAAAAGCCTTTGACAAAATACAACACCCATTCTGATTGAAAACACTAGAAAGTATAGGAATAGAAGGACCTTTCCTAAAAATAATAAACAGTATATATCTAAAACCATCAACAAACATCATCGGCAATGGGGATAAATGAGAAGCCTTCCCAATAAGATCAGGAGTGGAACAAGGATGCCCACTATCACTTCTATTATTTAACATTGTACTAGAAACACTAGCAGTAGCAATTAGAGAAGAAAAAAAATTGAAGATATTAAAATAGACAATGAGGAGACCAAGCTATCACTCTTTGCAGATGATATTATGGTCTACTTTAAAAATTCTAGAAAAATCAACTAAAAATCTAGTGGAAATAATCAACAATTTTAGCAAAGTTGCAGGATACAAAATAAACCCACACAAATCATCAGCATTTCTATATATTTCCAACACATCTCAGTAGCAAGAGTTAGAAAGAGAAATTCCATTTAAAATCACCCTAGACAATATGAAATACTTAGGAATCTATCTACCAAAACAAATACAGGAATTATACAAAATTAAAACTAGATCTAAAAAATTGGAAAAACATTAATTGCTCATGGGTAGGATGAGCAAACATAATAAAAATGACCATCCTATCCAAATTAATTTACTTATTTAGTGCCATACCTATCAAACTACCAAGAAACTTTTTTTATTGAATTAGAAAAAACTATAACAAAGTTCATTTGGAAGAACAAAAGATCAAGAATATTAAGGGAAATAATGGAAAAAATGTGAAGAAAGATGGCCTAGCTGTACCAGATCTTAAACTGTACTATAAAGCAGTGGTCATCAAAACAATATGGTACTAGCTAAGAGACAGAAGGGAACAGACTTGGGGTAAGTGACTTCAGCAAGAAAGTCTATAAACCCAAAGAACCTGCTTTTGGGACAAAAATCCACTATTTGAAAAAAACTGCTAGGAAAATTGGAAAACAGTATGGGAGAGATTGGGTCTAGATCAACATCTCACCAAGATAAATTGAGAATGGGTGAATACCTTGAATATAAAGAAGGAAACTCTAAGTAAATTAGGTGAACACAGAATAGTATACTTGGTCAGATCTTTGGGAAAGGAAAGATTTAAAACCAAGCAAGAGTTAGAGAAAATTACAAAATGTAAAATAAATAACTTTGATTACATTAAATTAAAAAGGTTTTGTACAAACAAAACCGATGCAACCAAAATTAGAAGGGAAGCAACAATTTGGGAAAAAAATCTTTGTAACAAAAAACTCTGACAAAGGGCTAATTAATTACTCAAATATATAAGGAGCTAAATCAATTGTTCAAAAAATCAAGCCATTGATAAATTGATAAATGGGCAAGGGACATGAATAGGCAATTTTCATATAAATTTCAAATAAAGAAATCGAAACTATCAATAAGCACATGAGAAAGTGTTCTAAATCTCTTATAATTAGAGAAATACAAATCAAAACAATTCTTAGGTACCACCTCACACCTAGCAGATTAGCTAATATGACATGATAGGAAAGTAATAAATGTTGGAGGGGATGTGGCAAAATTGGGACATTAATGTATTGCTGATGGAGTTGTAATCGATCCAACCATTCTGGATGGCAATTTGGAACTATGCCCAAAGAGCTTTAAAATTCTGTCTGTCCTTTGATCCAGTCATACCACTGCTGGGTTTATACCCCAAAGAGCTAATAAGGAAAAAGACTTGTACAAAAATATTTATAGCCACGCTATTTGTGGTGGCAAAAAATTGGAAAATGGGGGGATGTCCTTCATTTGGGGAATGGCTGAGCAAACTGTGATATCTGTTGGTGATGGAATATTATTGTGCTCAAAGGAATAAAGAACTGGAGGAATTCCATGTGTACTGGAATGACCTCGAGGAATTGATGCAGAGTCAAAGGAGTAGAACCAGGAGAATACAATACACAGAGACTGATACACTGTGGTACAATAGAATGGAATGGATTTCTCTACTAGCAGCAATGCAGTGATCCAGAACAACTCTGAGGGACTTATGAAAAAGAACACTATCCACATTCAGAGGAAGAACTGTGGGAGTAGAAACATGGAAGAAAAACAACTGCTTGAACACATGGGTTGATGAAGATATGATTTGGGATGTAGACTCTAAATGACCACCTCAGTGCAAATATCAATAATATGGAATTAGTTCTTGATCAATGACACATGTAAAACCCAGTGGAATTGTGTAATGGCTATGGGGAGAGTGAGAGGAATTTGGAGGGGCAGGTAAATAACAGGAATCATGTAACCATGGAAAAATATTCTGAAAAATAAAGAATAGAAATACAAAAAAAAATTGTCTCATTTGATCCTTACAATAACGCTGAGAGTTAGGTAGGTGCTATTATAATCCTTATTTTACAGATTAAGAAATTGAGGCAAGCATAGATTAAGTGACTTGCCCAAGGTCACACAGCTAGCAAGTGTATGATGACCGATTTGAACTCAGGGCTTCTTGAATCCAGACCCTCCTGACTCCAGGCTCAGCACTGTATCCACTGTGCTACCAAATTGTCTCAATGGAGAGACAATACTCTAAAAGCAAGAGGCTATAAAGCCTTCCCCCCTCCCCCCTCTCTGAGGCCAGATGGTCCAGAGAAATGACCTTTGATCCTTAGCCTCATTGTTAGGCAATTAGAGCTTTTGACCTTGTAAGTTCAAAAAATCAAGAGGCCATTCCAGCATTTCCACCTTCTAGAGTTTGCATTCCAGAGTTAATGCAGTATCAATGCCCTATTGGACTCAATTCAATAGAAATTCAGAAGATTTATCTGACAGTCCTGCTTCTTCTGGATATGAACTTGATAAAGGATCAATGCTATGTTGTAATTAAGATAAACTGACTTTACCTGCTCTAGCCTCCCCAGGGTCTGAGTATGCCGGTAAGGTGCTGGGTAAATGTTTGTTCTTGCTATAGATTTGAAATATATATCATGTTTAAAGTACTAATTGGTGTTAAGTGGTTAGATGGAATTGGAATGCTAATCACTAGCACCTAACAATAAAGAGGACACATAGTAGGTGGGAGTTCAAATTGATGGCCATGAAGAAGATAAGCTGTAATCCCTCAGTTTCCCTCTACAACCCTAAGAGATAGATGGAGCAGCCTTGCTTTAAGAGAGAAGAAGAGCATTCTCCTTATACATATAGTACTTGGTTATGAATTCTTCTTAGTGCTCTTACTATATAATATAATATGGTATGTGTACCTTTATGTTTTACTCTCCTCTAGACTGTAAGCTCCATAAGTCAGGGACCATGACTTAGATAAACTTTAAATTTCTACTACTTCTTATCACATTGCCTTTAACACAGCTGCTTTAATAAAAATTTATTAAAATTAGTTTTTTAAGAGCAGAATTTCACTAAATATGATGGAGGTTTGTTAAGAGTAGACCTGATGCCAGGATCCTATTAGTTCAGTTCAAGTGCTGGAATACAATGAGGCACTTATAGATCATTGAATAATTAGCAAATTATTAGCAAAAATTATGTTAGCAAATTATTATTAGCAAACAATTAGCAAATATATATACAAGTATGCAGTGGTACTTACCTTCTATATTTATGACCTACCTTGTCTCCATATGGAAACACATCTGACGTTCAGACATCCACCAAGTAAGTGGGACATCAACTGTATATACATAGGAACTTTTTATGTCCCCTGGTAACCAGGAAGTCATACAAACTAGATGCTCCAGGGAAGCTCTATTAAGAGATGTATAATTGAATCTTGCTCCAGGTTTGGGTCAATTGAGTCTTGGCTTCTTTACCTTTTCCTAACTTTTGTGGTGGGGAGAGAAAGGAGCCAAAGTGAGAGGAGAGAAAAAAAACCTTGGTAGTTATTGGTCTTTTCCACAAAGAATTACTCTGATGCTTCATGATGGTGTGGAGATGCTGGGTTGTTGAAAGCCAGGAGAGCATAATTTCTGGAAGGGTCTACTATGCTGGAAAGGCTCTCAGCAAGAGACCACGCCTGCTTTCTAAAGACCAGAGCTAAGTTCAGAGGAGCCAGGATTTTTGGTGATGAATTCTTTCACTATGCTAATTCATGAAAAAAGAAGAATATAAAATGAAACACAATCTGCTTCTATGGTGACTAGAAGAAAGTGGAACAAAAGTTCTTAATAATCAAGTTTTTTAGTCTTCTATTTCCTCCCCTGTCCTCTCACTTTTATGTATCATTTTCCCATATTAGAATGTTATTTTCCCTTTTTCACCTATGATTACTCATTCATTTTACTTTTTTCCTCCTTCTTTTAACTCTGGTTTTTGTCAAAATTTTGTCTACCTCTTGGTTTCTCATCAAGAATACGTGGACGTTCCCTCTTGTTAAAAATCTATTTTCCCTCTATAGGATTATACTCAGTTTTGCTAGGTAAATTATTTTGATTCTAAGTCTAGATCTTTTGCCTCCTGGAATATCATATTCCAAACTTTCTGTTTCTTTGTAGTAATGACTGCAAAATCTTGTGTGATCTTGACTATGGTTTCTCAGAAATTCAATTATTTCTTTCTAATTCTTTGTGATATTTTTTCTTTGGCCAGGGAGCTCTGAATTTTGACTATAATATTCCTTAGTTTTCTTTTTGAATTTTCTTTCAGGAGGTGACCTGTGGATTCTTTCCATTTCTATTTTACCCTCTTGTTCAAGAATATCAGGTCAGTTTTCCTTAATAATTTCCTACAATATGATGTTACACTTTTTTTTTGTCATGACTTTCAGGTAGTCCAATAATTCTTAAATTGTCTCTCCTGGATCTATTTTCCAGGTCAGTTGTTTTTTCAATGAGATTTCACATTTTTTCATTTTTTTGGTTTTGTTTTTATTGTTTCTTGAAGTCTCATGAAGTCATTAGCTTCTATTTGTCCAATTCTAATTTTTAAAGAATGAATTTCTTTCATTACCATTTGATCCTGTTGTAGATACAAATTGATCTGGAGATTTACTAGATTTATAAGCATTTATTAGTAAAGAGTGTGAGTGACAAAAGTAGAGAGAGTTAGAGAGCAAAACCTTTCTAGTTCTGATACTTCATTTTGCTGGCTCAGCAGCTCTGGAGGTGGAGGAGGAGGGGAACCAGCCCAATAGATACCAGTATGAGATTCAGTTTCCCACACAGGTTTAAAAACCCTATTGGTTCCACCTCCATGGCCATATTCTGTTGGCTCTGCCACATTGTCTCTCAGACCACCCATCCTCATGGGGAACCCAGGAGTCCAGCCTTTTCACATGCCATGTGACCTTGTGACTCCTAGGTTCTTACCACCAGGGTATGCAGAATCCAAGCTCCCTAAATAATTACTTCACACAATCATCCTTTTCCATTTGGCCCATTCTACTTTTCATGGAACTCTCTTCTTCATTGGATTTTTATGCCTCTTTTCCCAGTTGACCAGTTTTGTTTTTTAAGCTATTTTCTTTTTTGCATTACTTTCATTTCTTTTTCCCATTTTCTTCCATCTGTCTTATTTGATTTTTGTATTTTTTTTTAGTTCTTTCAGTACCTGAGACTAATTCCCATTTTTCTTTGAAGTTTTGCATGTGATTGTTTGGATCTCACTGTCCCTTTTTGAATCCATGCTTTACTTTTTGTCTCCATAGAAATTTTCTATGGTTAGGTGTTTCTTCTGCTCATTTTCCCAATTTTTGTTTTGTTTTGTTTTGTTTTTGCCTATGAACTGGGAGTTCTGAAAGCTGCTGATTCTGTCTCCTCTGTTGATGGCTTGTAGAACTCGGCACTCCAGAGCTATTTCCCCTGGGTCTAAGAGCTTCACCACTGTTCAGGCTTGAAAGGGCCAAGCACTAAGGACTTCCAGATCTCATTACATGCTTGTGATAGGGCCTGGGACTTCAAGGGGTGTGGTTTGGGTGTTGGGTGCTCTGTTGCTGGTGTAGGCAGAGTTCTGGGATCCCATTCAGCCTATGTCCAGGTTTGAAGCCTGCCACAGTAGGTGAGGGATGGCTAGACAGCACTCTTCTGTGTTCATTTTTACTTCCAGTTCCCCCTTATTCTATAAAAATTGACTCTCTCTGCCTACGTTTCTAGATGTGTTCATCAAGAGAGACCCCTCACTCTGGGTTGCTGTTGGTTTTTGATTTCTGTTGTTTTGAGATATTTTTTAAAGGTGGCTTTGAAAGGAGGGTCTGAATGGTTTCAGCTTTGACTGCTACTAAGCCACCATCTTGGCTCTGCCTCATTCCCCCCTCACTTTTTCAACCTACTTCTTGAAGTAGGAATTGTTGTCAGGGTTGTGGCTTTGTGAACTTCTAAGGGGAAATGTCTGAGCTGGGTTTTTGTCCTTTGGGGTTCTTCTGCTCCTTTCTTAAGATATTGAATTTCAGGGACTGTTCAGGGTAGGGTCTTGCAAGCTTTCAGTCCTCCCAACCTGATCTGATCTGCAAGGAAGTCTGCTTACTGACTTCCTGAACTAATGTTTGGGAAAGTCAACTTTCAGCTTGTTTCTTGATTAGAAGAGCTCGTGGACCATTGCTGGGCTCAGCCATTATTTACCTGCTGGGAAACTTTACAGGTTCAGAACCACAAAAATGCAGATAGCTGTTTGGTCTGGGATTCCTCCCCTGGTTATTTCACTGCAGGATTCAGTCTGGGCTGGAGACCAGAACTGGCCCTGCTCTGTTCCTGGGGTCAAGCCAATGTTTGCTTCTGAACTTATTCTTCACTCAATGCCCAGCTACCACCAACAACTACTCTATTTCAGCAAAGGGTACATCTAGGAACATCTACTCTCCTCAGCCATCCAGAGATCTATGATGTAGAACTGGGTAGTGGTAGAACAAGTTGCCAGAGGACACCCATTCCTGCACTATGCCTTTATACAGGGACCCCCAGGAGTTCTTCTTGTTCCAGGTTCACAGTTTAGTTGCTTTTCAGCTCCTAGGCACTGGAATGCCCCATGTGGCACACTACTGGCCAGACTCTATCTGTCTTTCTAAGCCAACCTGAGCTACAAAAATTACTCTCTGTGATTTTGTTTTGGATTTCTTGATCAGGATCTAGTTTTACAGATCTTACAGATTTTCATGGGGATAGTGTGGAATGTTCTTGTTCCAGATACTTCACCATCTGGCCTCTGCCTATCTACATTAAAACAAAAAAAACATCCTTACTTTCTGTCCGATAATTGGTACTAAGTATCAATTCCAAGGCAGAAGAGTGGTAAGGGCTAGGCAATGGGAGTTAAGTGATTTGCCCATAGTCACACAGCTAGGAAGTGTCTCAGGCCATATTTGAACCCAAGACCTTCCATCCCCAGACCTCACTCTCAATATACTGAGCCATCTGGCTTCTACTTCTCCATTTCTTTTTAGAGATTGCTCTCATACTTAGAATAGAGTCTTTTTTTTCAACTCTATTTCTTAGAATCCTTTATTTCCTCCAAGACTCAGCTCAAGTGCCACCAGTTACATGAGTACTACAAGCTGATACTGCCTTCTTCTCTCCAAATTCCCTTATATTAATTTTATGTATGCAATAAATGTGTGTGTGATGTGAGTGGGATGAGGGATATTTATTATTCAATTGCATAAATAGAATAAAATGTGAATGAGAGAGTCCTCATATTGACTAACCCCTGAAATTTCACATTTAAGGCTTCATTACTTGAACCAATTGATTTGATTTTTAAAATTAAAAATTCTCCTGGGGTGCTAACATTTCTTCTTTTTTCCTCCTTAAATAATATGATTTAACTTAGAAGCTACTTAATTCCAAATTCCAAAATTCCAAAAATTAAAATGAATATTAACTCAATAATTCAACAAAAAAAATTAATGAACAATAATTAAATGCACAAATTACTTGTAGATACACAACACAATAGTGTTATTTGTAATCTGCTGAATGGGCTAGTAAAGAGTCCTCTGTATAAAATGTGATATCCTCATGTTATAAGGCATGTTGTCTAAGTTTTCTACTTGGTGCCATCTTCACAGAGTCATGACTTCATGTAAATAAACAGTACAGAAGGTATATTGCTTGAAATAGCAGTAGCAATCACAAGTCCAAAATAGTTGGTGAAGTTTCTGTTTCTCTAAGTGGAACCCTAACATTTTCAATATGATTGACTTCACTTAGGATCTTCAATCTCTCTCTCTTTTTTTTTTTAAAAACCCCTACCTTCTGTCTTGTTGGCTCCAAGGCAGAAGAGTGGTAAGGGTAGGCAATGGGGGTCAAGTGACTTGCCCAGGGTCACACAGCTGGAAAGTGTCTGAGGCCGAATTTGAACCTAGGACCTCCTGTCTCTAGGCCTGGCTCTCAATCCACTGAGCTACCCAGCTGCCCCCAATCTTCAGGCTCTTAAAGAAGCTTTAGAATCTTTCCTGAGGTTTGTTAGGATAAAGAAAAAAAAATCATGAACACAGTGGATGCCCAAAGAGGTTGGAGTAATGCCATGAAAAGGAGAAAAGGGCATAAATAGCAAGGATGAGGGTACTCAAAATAAACATTCCATATTGTACAATATTTTCTAGTTTGGGCTTTGAAAACAAATGTTTATTTGGGTTCTACCCTGCCCACCATTTGTCTTTAATTTTAATTACCACTCAAAGTAATTTTTAAGTCGGTGAAATGAGATTCAAAAATAATTACCTCAGCTTTCCTCTCAAATGGGAAGACAGTAAACTCTACATCCATTATGTCATTCTCTCATATGGTACCTATAAATTTGGGAAGATTTTCAAACGTTTTCCAGATCTTTTCCTTTTGAGATATTTTTTCAGATAGGATAACTGAGGCACACATAGTTATTTAGGTAGTTGATAGTAGAATGAAGAGTAGATTTTAAACCTTCTCACTTCTGGCACTAGATAATAAAACTGGGAGAAGTCTTGGGTCTGAATTCTGAAATAAATACTCAGAAATAAAGATAAACTAATACATGATATTGATAAGCAATGGCTCAAGCAACTTGGTAAAAGTATATCAAAAAGATGAAGTTTAATATAGAATTACCAAGGCAGAATGAACCTCATCCCACTTCATCTCCAAAAGTAGCACTAGTGGCAGAACTGAGATCAGAACACTGGCCACCTGACTCCTAGGACAGTGATTTTTTAAACTGTATTAGAGAATAATTCTAAAAACCAATAAAAATATATCAAATTGATCATTTTACTTCAATAGAAGCAAGTTGTAAATATAGTAAAAATTTCTAGGAAAAAAAGTTCTGCCTTAGGAGGCTTTAGTCTTTACTTGCCTGGACAAAATTGCATATGTTCAGTGTTCAATTACATTGTAAAAGGTCAGCTAAGACAACATAGACGTAAAAATCATTATTGTTGCCGATGAGTCATTTTTCAGTTTTTCTGATTCTTCGTGACCCCATTTGGGGGTGTTTTTTGGCAAAGGTCCTGCAAAGATTTATTTCAACTTATCTTACAGATGAGAAACTGAAGCAAGCAGAGCTAAGTGACTTGCCCAGGGTCACACAGCTAATGTCTGGGCCTGAATTTAAACTCAGCATGGTAAGTCTTCCAGACTTCAGGTCTAGCACTCTTTCCACTTGTACCAACTAGTTGCCCAACAATCCTTATAGGTACATTTAAATGTAAAAGTGAGGAAATTCAAGTTTTTAAGATCGAGAAGAGGTTTCAATAAGAAAATGGTTGGGATGTAGTGATAAGGCATTACGAGTAAGAAATTTTATTTGCTTTCACTGTCAGGGGGGAAATCAGGCAGTTTCCATGCAGTAAAGTCAGGTCATTTTTCTTATGGCATTGCTTATATACTTCCCCTGTTCTTAAGTCCAGTTCTTGAGCCCTCGTCTAGTACATATGCTTTCTCCCTACACAACCCTACTACTCACAATAATATACTCTTCTATCTTAAATGTAATCATTTACTTAATAAGGAAAAAATAATATTCTAGATAATATATAAAATCAAATTACACAAATTAAAAATCTATCATAATTCACATATAAACCAGTGCATTTGATAGCTATGGTGGGCACATTAGGAACTTGGCTTAGAAACTTGAGAGAGGAGAACTTACAAGCTTGGGACAATTCATAGTCCTAAACTGTCGACTTTAATGTTTTTAGCCCTTGTAGGATCACCTGCACCACATGGAATTACTTCTTTGTTCCTTCTTTAATGGTTGATCCACATGATCTTCATGTGGGGGAACCGGAACCTTCTTCTCTCCTTCAACATAACCATTATAAGCTCTTTCAGTTAACCATCATCCTTAAAAGAGCATTTTGAAAACATGAGCTCTTAATGTGAATATCAGACTCTGTAAGCTAAGCCATTCCTAACTCATCAAACTGGTCATCTCTGGGAGATATAGCTCAGTTCAGCCATTATTCACCCTTATACTGTGCTATGCAAACACAATGGCACTTACAGCACCAGAGCTCCACTTGCTAGAGAGCAAAAAACTCATTGAAAACATCACTTTTCTCCAATTCAAGATGTTGAAGGACAGTAGCTCTCACTACATGTCTTGTACAGTGATGCCAAATGCTATTACACAGAGCTTGGTTGATTGTTTCGTTGATTGCTAAATTTAAGAAAGTGATGGGGGAAATGTAAATAACATGGATTAAACTAGAAAATACATACTGTATACATTTTTCCCCCTAGAGACCTGGACCCCTGCTTTGAACAAGACCCTCCTGACTCTGTAACCTAAAAAGTGGTAACCCTCCACATTTCTTCCATGTAATTAACATTCCTTTTTCAAACATATCTCAGTATCCAAATGTTTTTATGGTTTTTATTGTCTTAGATTCATTCTCTTTTATCAGCATTACTGTAGAGATGCTCTGCCCATTCAGATTCCAAAGTTCACAAAGAATTCCAGGAAGGGGGGCAGCTGGGTAGCTCAGTGGATTGAGAGTCAAGCCTAGAGAGGGAGGTCCTAGGTTCAAATCCAGCCTTAGACACTTCCCAGCTGTGTGACCCTGGGCAAGTAACTTGACCCCCATTGCCCACCCTTATCACTCTTCCACCTAGGAGCCAATACATAGAAGATAAGGGTTTAAAAAAAAAAGAATTCCAGGAAGGAAGAGAGAAAATATAGCTAAAGAAGAGGAAGGGAGTCACACTGCCATAATGAAACTTGTAGAGTTGAGCAAAGATTCTGTCAGCTACTGCTAGAGAGGGAATCGGGAACGTGACAGTTCAGGCTGCACACTAAACTATGCTGGGTGAGAACTTCTCTCTTTGATGAGAAGGATAAGACTCCAGTATGTAAACTGCCTCTCTGATGTCTCTCTCCTTTCCATTTCACAAGTAGGAAAAATACAAGAGAAGAAATCCCTATTACTGCTGCGAGAAGCATTTGGTCCTGACTGCTGTTCTATCTTTCCAATGAAATGAACCAGACAGCTCTTCTGTGTTCTCCTCTTCCCCTTTTTCTCCATTCCCTCATAAACATTTATCCCATTGTTCTACATAAGAAATGAGCAGGGTTACTAATCCATATTTTCTCTCCTATATTATTATCTGCAATACTATCTTTCCTTTACCTATTTGTGTCTTTGTGTCCCCAGTGCTCAGTACTTGAGAAACTTTTGTTGTATTATATATAATGCAGCCCATATTTTCTGCTAGATTCTATTAGGCTCTTAAAGTTATAGTTATCTGTAGTCTCTAGGGGAGAACCTGGTAAAAATATTTATTTTATTATTATTATTATTATTAAAAACTTAACAAAGTTCTGGATAGAAGTGGTAGGCACATTTATTTTCCCCAGCGAAAGCAGTAGGGATATGGATGAGTAATGATCTCTTTTGTGGGACATCATAGGCCTGAGTAAGCCTGTCATAGTTTTTTTCTTCTAGCCCGAGATGATAAGCAGGAGAAATAATAATTAGAGAGCATATATAACCAGAAGCAAGTAATATTCCCTTAGACCAAATATAGTAGTGAGTCAAGGTCTGGGATGAAGAGGGACAAGACAGGAGCTTATTCTCATAGGCACCACAGGTTCCTGTTAGAATCTTTTAGTGGTACATTCCTGGATCCCTCTCCTACACTTGCCTCCCCCTTTAAGCTTAGCAGTGAGTGAGGGTATTTATAGGTGGAGGGACTATTCTCCTTCACTGACAACCATCAGTGGAATATATGTTACAGGGGTATGGAAGATGAAAGCAAAGACAAGTTAATTGATTTTTTAAAAAATTACATAATCCTAGTACTTTCTCTTAGATTACTTCCCATTTCCTCTGGAGAAAGTCTAATTAGAGCTGAGTCTTGAAGGGAGTTAGTGAACCTAGGAGGCAGAAGTGAGGGGCAGGACATTCCAGGCATGAGTGGGAGAAAAGGAAATTAATGCAAAAACTTAGAGCCAGGAGTTGGAATGTAGTGCTAGGGTGCCTGGAGGGGAGTATAATGTAAGAAGCCTGAAAAGATAATAACAGCAAAACAGGCCAATGAGGGCCAAATTCTGGGAATGTAGGCTTTGGTAGATCTGCTTCTGGAAATTCGTGATGGCATGGGATGGAGGCTCCTTCCCCTGGCGGCTATCCTGTAACTGTTTCTTGTCTGCTTACTCCTAGATGACTGAGCTAGAACCTAGTACATGCAAGAGGTATTAACTGGCCATATCAGTTTCTCTCTTTCCTCTCCTTTTCCTTTAAAAAGATGACACATGGCCTGTAAATACCGAGCCTCTCTGTTCTTAGGGCTCAGTTGGGTCTATTCTTTCCTGCTCTCAGAAGAAGGATTGCTGGAAATGACGTTGCTCAGGTGAACTTCAACAGCATGGAAGAATGAACCACCAGAGATCTCCCGAGTAGCCCTGAAATCAACTTGTTTGACCTACTCAATAACAGATCAAATCCAGTAACTAAAATGCCATGACCTACAGCGATTGCATGAGTCATCCAGCAGCTATGCCATATTCAGGAGGGAACTTGGGGTGAATGCTCTGTAACAACTGCTTCAAGCAGCCGAAATGCTGTTAGGTACCTTATCTGTGTGCTTATTTTATTACCTATTTAATTTGTTACCCAAGTGTCTTTTCAGTCATTTTGAACATACTTAGTCAGAGGAAAGTTAGAAATTTTATAGAGATATGAACAACTATTATTGGAAAAGGCCTTTTCTCCAGCTTATTTAATAAATAACATTTAACAAAGTGAGATGGGGATTAGAGTCACTTTATTAATATGAAAGAGGTTTCATTTTTATAGATTAATATGAAAATCAAATGTGCCTCTGGGGTACTCTAGAATGCAAGATAATAAGGTTAAATATGGGACAAGTCAAATAGTAGACTGAGAGTGTCTTACAAGTGAGGCTGATTGTCTTCTACCATCTTGCTATATTTAAAAAGAAAACTTTAAAATGAAATTAAAAAATAAAGATCTTATAAGCAAGAAGTTTTCAGAAAAAACTGGAAAGATCTGCAGGAACTAATTCAGAGTAAAATGAACAGAACTGGGAGAATGTGGCATACTAATAGCAATATTGTATGATGATTATTTGTGAAAACTTGGCTACTCTCAGCAATGCAATGATCTGGGACAATCCTGAAAACCTTATAACAGGGAATGCTATCCACCCACCTTCAGAGAAAGAACCCTTGGAGTCATCATTTACATCAGTGTATTTATGATTTTATTTGGAGGTTTTGGTTATGTGTGAGTGTGCTGTTGCAACAGTGATCAGTATGGAAGTGTGTTTACATGACAATAAAAATAAAATAAAAGTCTTAGAGAATAGAAATGGTGCTTGTAGGATGTGAGAAAGACAAATGTCCTAATTTTCAGATTAGAAAAAAAAGAGTGTTATCTACACACATTAAACTAGGGAGTTTGACTTTCGTTCCTGGCAACACTCCAGAACAGTGGTGTCAGACTCAACTCCTTGTGTCTATATTTTGATTTTAAAAATCGGTATATAGGCTGTGAACTGAATACTTCTGCTCTAGAATGTCATTAAAAGGATAACCTCTGAGTATTTAGAAAGGGAAACAGGTGGAATCCATCATTTTTTCATCAAGAATAGATGATATCATGAACTATATTACCCAAGAATACCCATGGTCCAGATTTCAATAAGCATTTGGATGGACATCCTGTAGCATATTTCTAGTAGTGTGTTTGTATGGGTCAAGACATGTACAGAAGTACAATGATTGAGTTAGATGAGAAGGGAAAAGGGTGGTGGTAAGTGGGCTATATTGTTTTGGGGAAATCATAAAGATCTTTTAGTGATCCCAAACTTCCCCTAAAAGCAGTGCTGCGCTTGTTTATGCACTAGTCTGCTGGATGCTGCCAGAGAGGCCTCCCCCCAACCCTCTTCCATTGAGCACATAGTCAGAGAACTTTTCTGTCTCCATTGACTAGCTTTAGCTGAAATTCTTGGCTACAGTTCTACTTCTTGAGAGGAATAAGTTCTCAAGCTCTTTCATTTCAAATCTATGAAGTTTTTTGTAGCTCTTTTAGAAACATGAGAATGCTGACCCAGTAAAAATCCACTCAGGATCTAGAGTAAGTGCTCCAATATTGTTCTCCTTAGAGTTCGAATTGAACAGGCTTTTATTTCCAGGTAGGGGTTACCGTTTATTGCCCCAAGGACCAAACTCTTTAGGAATAGAGCTTTCAATGAATACCTTGTGGTTTAATTTATTTTTTAAAAATAAACTTCCTTTTCTGTAAACTTTGTCTCTCTGTTGAAAGCTTCAATAAGGCTTAAGTGAGTCATTGGAAATGTAAGATTAAAATTAGTATCCAATAACTTCCAAGTATTATATTTTATAAGATTTATTAATAATCACTTGAAGTAGAGGAAATATAAAGACAAGACTAAAGCCTGAGTAAAGAGTAGTTTTTCCTGACAGCATTCCTTCATGGAAGAAAAAGAACAAAAGGGCCAGGTTACCGCAGACCTTATCCTCAAAATGTAAGGATGTGACGAAAGTGGGGTTCTGGGAAATGGAGCCCTGGGGTACAAAATTCTAATTACACATTATGGTTTCAGATTATAATCCTAGGTCACTAGATGACACATAGTCATCATCAATGTAGAGATTAATTAACTAAGAAAACTTCAGTTTCTCAATTTAATGTCTTTCTCTTTCCCAAGAAGATTAATGGATAAAGTAAAAGACTCAGTCAGAGACAAAGCTAAGCTGAAGGGGAAATGTCTTTAAACTCTCCCTGTCTTCCTACTTTTATTATGTGTGTAATGGAAGGAGTGGTTAATAAGGCTCCAATCATGAAAACATCCTCAGATTTCTCCTTCCTGACAGTTTATATAGAACAATCCCAGCTATTTCCTGCCTGGTTCCACTCCAACACATGGAAATTGGAAGCCTGTTTCTAGTTATGCAAGACTGAAGGGATGGTACTAGGTGATGACAGAAATCTTCTAATTGGCTGTATAGCTAAAAGAACAAATGATCCAGGAAATGCTGAGCTAGAACTGAGTTCGGATAAAAAAGAAATGATCTAATGATCATTCAATTTCTTTTCTTTCTTGGCATTAAGATATTACTGAAGCAAGGCCTATTGAATCTGAAGGAGACTAGGGATTCTAAGAGATGAAGGTCCATTTTAGGAATGAGAAACAGCTAGTGCAAGGCACAAAGATAGAGGATGGAGAGCTATATATAAAAAGAGTTAAAAAAAAGGCCAAGTTAGATGGACCTGAGTGTGCATGAAGGAAGGGAGAAAGTAAAAGGAAGTTGGAAATACAAATGGAAAGAAGAAATGGTTTTTCCTGAACCCTTAGAGAAAGTGGAAGGAGTGACAAAAGCAGGAAGCACAGCATCAAAATGACCATGAACTTTCCATAAGCCAGTCCATAGGTAGTGAAGGAAAAAGAGAACTGCTTGAACAGAGTAAGAGGGATTCCCATGGTTACCTAGAGAGAGAACTTTGTGAAAGGCTTGACTGTGGAACCTGGATTTAAAATAGCAGAAGGTTCTGGTAGCTCTTGCCACAGAGGTAGGAAATTCTTATAACACTGTCATCTGAGGCTACAGTGTAGTCCTCTATGGATCAGCTATTCAGGAGTTGGAAACTAGGGAAGAGATAACTAGATAATCATCTACTGGAGGAGTGCCTAACAGCAGGGAGAAGAGAAACAAAGCTGAAGATCCACAATGGCCTCCAGGAATGACAGTAAGAAGAACCAATGGCCTATTGTAAGAAGTGAAAGGCTAAACAGTGGAGAAGTAGAGCATCACCAGGAGAGGTGCCAGCTTAAAAAAAAAGAGGAGCAGAGCTTCACCATCCAAGAGTGAACACTAGCTATTGCAGGCTGGGCCTGATTCCAGTCTGGGACTTCAGGTTTGGAACTGAAATGAAATGAGATACTTGTAGATCATCTAATAGTTAACAAAAATAGGTTTACTTGTCCATAGCAGAAAAAGGATACAGCACTGATTCAGCTGGGTTCAGTTTTTCTTTCTTCATCTGTGTTAGCCAATCTCATCGTTTCCTCTAGCCTGAGGGAGAAAAATTTCTACTTTCCACTGGTCTGAATTTTGTACTTAAGTAAGAAATAAATGGCCTGCACCTTAGCAGCACCAGGAATGATACTTCCAGTACAGTTGCTGAACCTCATTACAGGTCAGGGCCATTCTTTAGTAAGGTAACTAAGAAGTCATTCTTCTTTTGTATGCATCCTGTGCCAGAGCCAGGGTCAATGCCAAAAATTGTTCTGTACTAATACCTATTCAGTGTTCTTTGGACCAACCACCAGCCAGCACTTCCCTTTTCCTAGAAGGAATACCAAATCTTTGCCCCTTTAGTGTTCTATGCTAAGACCTGACCCCTCTTCCATCAAAGCTGGGTAGACAGTTTTGCTTCCCTCCTCCCTTATTGCCAAAAAGCAAGCTACCTCTCAACCACCTCACCTCTTTTTTCTCTAAGCTCTTCCTGGGTTATTATACTATGCCAGGCCTGATGTCAGTGGAAGGTACTGTCACAATGATCCTAAGTGCTACTCTCTGATGCCAGAGCCTAGTGATGCCCCTCAGGGTCAGACAAAAAAACGCACCTGAGCACTCCTGCCCTCCCGAGCATTGCCCCTTTGTGTTAACACTGCCATGAATGCTGTCATTTCTGGGGGCTGAATGCCTGACCCCTTGGCTGGAGTTAAGCACTGCCTTCCTGTTTTGGTCTAAGTACTATTCCAGGCTCTGCCACTTCAGGGGCTTGGGGGATCCTCATCCTTCCATTGTGGGGCCAAATGATACCCACCGTGCTGCCTGTTATAATGGATGCTGTTGCTGCTCCCTTTTGCCAAAACCAAGTTGTGTGCTCTTACATTAGGACTTAAATGCTATCCCTCAATTCTGGGCTAAGCACTGTTCCCAGACCAGTGTGCTTCCCTCTTCCTTCAAGGTACATCTACATTCATATGCTAACTATTTCCATCATAGTATGGGAACCCACCTAGGTTCTATTGTGTAGCTCACTCTATAGTAGCCAGTCATTCACTATAGCTCATAGGTTCTAAAACAGAAGTTGTATTTCCTTTTATTTTATTTTTTTACATTTTATTGTTATTTTTAATAACCCTTACCTCCCATCTTGGAGTCAATACTGTGTATTGGCTCCAAGAGAGAAGAGTGGTAAGAGTAGGCAATGAGGGTTAAGTGACTTGCCCAGGGTCATACAGCTGGGAAGTGTCTGAGGCTAGATTTGAACCCAGGACCTCCCATCTCTGGGCCTGGCTCTCAATCCACTGAGCTACCCAGCTGCCCCTTTGTCTTTCTTTTTAAACAGATATAGTTCCCATTGTTTTCAGCAAATCAACTGTGTTGCATTTGGTACATTTGTCCCTTTCCCCAATTTTGAAAAGGTGTTTGAGGTTCTGAGGAGGTTAAAGCATTCTTTTAAGTGCCTTCCCCATTGTCTTAAACCAAAGAATCCCAAGGAAATTCCATGTGATACAATTTCTGATGGCCTCATGAATAATGCATAAATCCCCAAATTTCAGTTATTAGGAAGGGTCTGGGACTACCAGAGCAGGTGGACCTGGAGATCTCTATTATCTCAGAAACAAAAACTATTTAAGTTCAATGCATGAAAGTTTATAGCATTTTTCATCTTTAGGGCATGGCTCTTATCCATTCAAATATCTCTATTAGCTAAATGCCTATGGACAATTTATTCTTGAATTCCATGGAGCAAATGGTGGTGCTTCATGATATTTGGAAAGTGCCACGAAGAAGCAATACCAGCAGCTCTGAGGCCACCTGGAATTCTCCTTCATTTCCATCACCCTTCTCATATTGCAATGAAGCCATTCTGATTCAATATGGCCAATCAAGCCTTTTGTTGTAGATCAGGTCTGATTCTAGTCTGGCACTATAGATTTGGAATTGGAAGGAAATGAGACATTTGTAGACCATCAAATAGTTAACAAAAAGAGGTCTTACTTGGCCATACCAGAGAAAGGTTATTCAGCAAAGACACAGAGTGGGACATAGCTCCCTGTCTTGCTGGCCATGCTAGTCAAGTTGGAAAGAGATCAATCCCTTCCTCCTTGTTATCTGACTTTTCTACTTAGGCCACAAGGAAGTTATATTCAGGTGGGGGTAATAAGCCATATAAATGAGAAGATTCTGAAGGTTACCTGGGCCTTTCCTATCAAGAGGGAGCCACTGATAAGATGATTATAGAATAATAATAGTTTATATTTATACATGCTTTCATTACCACAACCCCATGATGTAGCACTTAACAAAGCTTTCCAGGACTCCATCACCACCCACATGTCTGTGTCTGTTCTTCTCTTCCACTATTGCCTATTCCATTAACTGTATGCATTTAAAAATATTTCCTATGTGTATTTCCTATGTACAAGACATTATGCTAGGTGCTGTGGATACCAAGTTGAGTAAGACGTGAGTAAGAGTTTGTATACCCGTAGGTGAGAAAGATATGTAAACAAATAGCTACTATTCAAAACAATATGGAACACTTGTCATAAGAGTGACAAAATGAACAAAAGCAGTTCAGGGAAATAAGAGCTGTTTTTCAGACCAGGGAGGGGAGAGGGAGAAAGGACATAAGAGTCAAACTATCTTTGAAGAATGGGCAAGATGTTAACAGGCACAAATGGAGTGGCAAAGAATTCTAGATGAAAAGATGGCATGAGCAAAGACAAAGATAGAGGAAAAGACAAATCAAAAATCATGAATCAATGGGGGGCAGCTGGGTAGCTCAGTGGAGTGAGAGCCAGGCCTAGAGACAGGAGGTCCTGGGTTCAAATCCGACCTCAGACACTTCCCAGCTGTGTGACCCTGGGCAAGTCACTTGACCCCCATTGCCTACCCTTACCAATCTTCCACCAAGGAACTAATACACAGAAGTTAAGGGTTTAAAAAAAAAATTAAAAAAAAATCATGAATCAAGCTGAAGAATGGGGATAGAAAATAGTCTGAAAAGGAATTTGGGTCAGATTAGGCATGAGACATTGGATGACAAGCTAAAAATCTAGACTTCAATAGGCAATGAGTAACTGCTGACTTTTTTTTAACCATTTATTAATAATCATTTTTAACATGGTTACATGATTCATGCTCCTACTTTCCCCTTCACCCCCCGCTCTTCCCCCACCCATGGCCGATGCACATTTCCACTGGTTTTAACATGTGTAACCGCTGACTTTTGAATAGAAATCAAAACAGATTTTTTTTTCATTTCAAAATAATAAAACTAAACGGTACCTAAGGAAGATCTCTTGCTTTGTGACATATAAGGTAGATTGGAGTGGAGAGAGAATTTAATGAAGGAGACTAATTAGAAGGCTATTGCAATGAGGCATATATATGATATACTATATCTGAAAGGTCTGAAGGGGTATGGAGTAGGCAGTGAGAATGCAAAAGAATGAATGAAAAGTATTTCGAAGGCAGAATCCTTCCCCATTCACACCTCACTTTTTATTATCTACTTTGCCTTCTTTCATCAGTCTTTCATCCTATGAGTATTACCATTTATACCTGGAATTGCCTATAAGCGAGTCTCTAGGCTCTTTCCTCCTCCACATTCTGTATGAGAATTCTCCTGGAAAACCCACATAACCCAAAATAACAACCACCAGGCATCTAGATACAGTTTCTCATGGGATGGAATTCAACAAGGGAAGAATCAACAAAAAGTAAGCCTGTTTTGTTAACTGTGGTGAAGAGGGTGGAGGTCTTGATGAATGGCTTCCAGGACAAAATTAAAAGTCTGTAGAAGCCCGACTTGAAGCCAAACATTCCATAGGCACTGAGCAAGTGCAGGGAAGTACAATAGAACTTCTCTCAGTAGCATTTGTTATACTGTAGGAATTGTATTAGAAACCCATGTTGTACAGGACAATTCACAGAGTCATCTAAGAAACTGAAGAAGGTGAGAATTAAGTACTTTGTTCTTTCTGACCTGGACTCTTCCAGATAGACTGGTTTCATTCTTCTATAGCAGGGGTCAGCAACCGTGAGAGCCATAAACGCCACATTTTTTAAAATGTAATTTCGTGAGAGCCGTACAGTGCTCACAGTGCCGCTCCTGTAACAGCGCCTGAAAAAAAATTGATTTTACGGCTCCTGCAGAAAGAGCCATATCTGGCCCTCAAAAGAGCCATACATTGCTGACCCCTGTTCTATAGTCACCATTTATAGCTTATATAACACCTGATGCTCTCCTGAAAACTAACAATTGTGCTTTTCCAGTAAAACTCTTTACAATGCTCTGAAATAGTTTCCTGAAGACTTTACTTAAAGGAAGAATTTCCACTCTTTTCTGCCATATTAAGCTTGTATCTTACATCTAGAAATTCTAAAGAGACCAAAGAGGTTATGTAGTATAGTGGAAAGAGTTTTTGAGTGGGATGACCTGGGTTCAAATCTCATTACTGCTATTTATCAGTGTGACCTTGGATAAATTCTTTTCTGTTTGGGGTCTTCTCATATTTAAAATGAACTCTTCCAGTTCAAAATCTGCAATCCAATGTCATATGTATACCAGTCATAGAATTCCCAATTAAAGCAGGTAGGGTTATGAACAGTCCTTAACACAAAATAGGTTAAACTGAGCAATCTATGGTTTTCTAGGTAAAATGGAGAATTTGTCAACTCCTCAAAGAAAAATTTGGGAAATGGTGACAATTGGATTCAAAGCTTATTCCAACTTTGTTATTGTTGATCAGTTGTTTCAGGTGTGACCTACTCTTCATGATCCTGTTTAGAGTTTTCTTTGCCATTTGCTTATCCAGCTCATTTTATAGATTACGAAGCTAAGGCAATCAAGGTTAAAAGACTTGCCCAGTATCACATAGTGATAACAATAGCTAGTAAGTGTCCGAGACTGGATTTGAACTCAGGTCTTTCTGACTCTAGGCCTGGCATTTTATCCACTGCACCACCTAGCTGCCCTCTTTTTCCAATTACAATGTCAATAATTCTGTATTAAAAAGAAAGTATGACTTAATAGGTCTAGAATACAGATAAATGAGTTCATTTGAAAAGAAAGAGTTCTGAACATTTTGTTTTCGAATGATATAGACCTATATTAGGTGAGTTTGAAGCCTCTAGCATCTGAAAATTACTAGCAATATTGTTATTCTATGGCTCGATGTGAATTATTCTTATTACTAAAAAAGTATACATATATAAAGTTAAAAAGACTTTTACCGGGGGCAGCTGGGTAGCTCAGTGGATTGGGAGCAATTCTGACCTCAGACACTTCCCAGCTGTGTGACCCCCATTGCCCACTCTTCCACCTAGGAGCCAATACACAGAAGTTAAGGATTTAAAAAACAATTTTTTTAAAAAAAAGATATACCATTATATTTAAATCAGTTTTTTTATTTAAAAGCTTCAAATTCACCATATAAATTTATAAATGTGTAAGATCAGTGCCCACAAGATAGCTCAATATGATAAGATCTAGGTTAGGTTATCATGTAAACAGTGATTTGTATGTTTAAAAGGGTTTTCATTTAAACAGAGAAGAATAAATGAACTCTTCATCTGAGAGTGAAATAAGATCTCAGCTCATGAGAAAGAGAACAGTCTCAGTGAGGGACATCCTTTCTTAGCAGACCCTTTACTTTTAGGCCCTGGTGGTCAGGGACATATATGGAATCAACTCCCATAAATGTCTGAGGCTCGGAGGGCTTTAGGGTGCCATTCAAGTCTTTCTCTCCCAAACACCTCATGGAACTCCATCTCAGAAGAACGTCTAAAACCAACTCCCTTAAGTCTCTTAAAGACAGGTACAAAGAATCACATTCAGCATTCTCTCCTCCAATCCGGAATGATATCTCCCTGTGCTACCCAACAGCTCACAAAAATCACCCCAGGCTTGGGTGGAAATCTGGTTACGAATGTTTACTGTTGTAATCATATGACTGATACCATCTTAAATTAAAAATTGGCTGGGCCTGAGTGGGAGTGAAAGGGAGGGTAAAACAAAACACTGGTCCTATGGCCTGTTTGTATGGGCCTTGTTATCCTTAAGTGTCCTTTCAAAAATAATCTTTGCATTTGCTACACTTAACCCAAACTTACTGGATAGAGTGTCAGACCTGAACTCAGGAAGATGAATCTTCCTCATTTCTAATCAGTGAGAGAGTTTGAGTTCTGGCTCTGGTGCTTGCATCCCATGTGACCTTAGGCAAGACAAATAACACCTCAGGGTCTTGGTTTCCTCTTCTATAAAAATGAAGAATGAAATAAAAGATTTATAAAGAAGAGTCCAGAAAGGTGTTCAGATGGGGACACAAACAAGCAAGGAGGTGTTAGTGAAAAGGAAGAGTGCAGATATTCTCTGCCTACTTGTAATCAAACTAGGTGGTAACTGCTGGCTTTGAGTGGGGAAAGGTTTGGTACTATGGGATGACTACAAATCTTCTAATTAACTGAGAAGCTGGAAGAATTGATGACTCAGGAGATACTCAGCCAGAACTGAAATTTCTGGTCAGCAGTGGAATGACTTGGTCAATACCCAAGTTCAAGGAGAAGATGGCTTGGCAGCTGAGCAACTTCACTGGCAAAGTCCAGCAGGGACTTATGGGGAACCTCATAAGAAAAGGCATTTCCTGGGCCAGGACAAGAGCCATAACCCTATAGATAAAACATGCATATTATTAACATATGCTTCCCTACCATTTATTTTAATTTTGAGCCCATTCTCCTTAGGGTTGTGTGTGTGTGTGTGTGTGTGTGTGTGTGAATATGGGGAGAGTGCATCCTTGCTTTGGTTAGAGAGAGGGAGAGGATATGATATTCTAACTATTCTTAGTAATCTCTTCAGTAAATCCCTTTTATAAAAGCTAATAGAGTTGAAGTGAGTCTGATTTGACCATAAGCAGTAGGAGCTATCGTATTACAAGGTATAAGCTCTTCATGGTTACCCTTTCAAGCCTTTAGGTTCAAGAGGAATAGTGGGAGTCAGTGATTTGGGTAAACAAACCTTGAATGCAAATATTCTTTTGGAGGTGCTACAATAGTATCATGTTAAATGTAATATCTACTTGAAAACAGTTGTATGTAATAGATTCATTGGTTTTTTTTTGTTGTCTATGGAAATATTCACGTTTGTTATGTTCATAATAAAAAAATTTTAATGATATAAAAACAGATATAAGATCCCTGTTAGTTCTAAATCTGTCCCATAGAGAACTAATTCATTTCAACCAGCATGTGATGATTTGGTTGCTATTCCATCTTTAAAAAAGACTTGTCCTTCAGCTTTTTCAAAGATGTAAAACCTGCCCATAGTAAAAAGGGTGTGTAGATTAAGTTCACCAATCAATATGGAGAGGGAATAGCAGAAAAACCAGTTGAAACTAGGTTTATGTCAGGTCGTCAGTTCACACACAACATACAAGCCTTAACAAGCAGATGTGAATCAGTCTGAAAGGTTGTATTACAGCAGCAGATGAACAAGGCCGCTTTGCAACCTAGAATACAGGCCCTGTAAACGACCTGATCATGTACATTATCTATTTAATGAAAGCTTGAAGTCTGGTTGTAAATAGTGTACAGTCTAATTGGCCGGGGAGAATCCCAGCCTCTTAACCTTTCATTTTAATCTGGCATGTCAAAAATCCCTGGGAAGCAAGAGGAGAAATATGAACAGAAATGCCCTCAGGCACTCTCAGAGTTGCACTCCCAAGGCTAACATCTGGCCCAATTTAGACAAGTTTGCTTCCTGAAAAAGCCCTCTATGAATGTGTCCTCCAGCATCGAGTGACTCGGAGGAAGGAGAAGTGAAGAGGAGGAGACCAATAGAATGTGTGCTTGTGAGAGGGAGGAACTCCCCAAAGTTAAATCCTGACTTTGTCCCAGATTTACTCAATGTCCCCGGGCAAGGCCCTGATTGTTTCAGTTTCCTCAACTGTAAAGAAGGCATTATCATACCAACAGGCTTCACAGGGGTGTGGTTCAAATTAATTAAAGTCTATAAAGAGCTTGGAAAGCCATGGATGAAAGATGCTTTTCTAAGTACAAAGAATCACCATTTGTTTGCACTGAGGTAAGAGGAATATAAAAATCATTCTCATGAGAGAAAAAATATGAGGGAAAGATATTTTCCTGGATTATCCATTCATAATCATATTTTGTTTAAGAGGAAAGAAGGGATTTGTTATAATTTTAGCTCAAGCATAGCCTTAGTTTTTCCTTCCAGAACTCTCATTTGAAAATGGAAGTCAAGGTCAAAAAAATTAGAAATAGAATTATTGACACATATGAGTGGAGTCCTTCATTTGTCTACTAATTTCATAGGAATAACTCAGTCAAAAAAGGCTATTTGGGGATAAAACACAGGCAACTTAATTTTTACTTGCTGAAATCACTTAAGACCAGGAAAAAACCAATTTATCTCTGTACTAGGAAGTTCTTGGTAGATTGCTGACAAGTAGTGAAGAAGGAATTAGGATTATCCCAAATTCAGTATGATGTATACCTTGTTTTCCTCAAAAGGATATTAACTCCTTGAAGACAGGAACTGTTTCATTTTTTTGCCAGTGTATACTTACTACCTTGTAAATTGCCTGGAACATATTAAACACTTGATAAATGATAAATGATAGACTGATTCTTTTTCATTGAAATAATTACTCAGCAGAATTATTTAATTATTGATTATTGTATAGGGTAAGGTTTCCCTCTCTTTTAGCATTCTTGTTATTAATGTTGATTCAGCTATAATCATAGCTAATATTTATTTTGACATGAATTGGACTATACTATTAGGCTATAAGAACATCATCTCAGGCATTCTCGTTTTAGAATTTCTATTTGCTATCTTTGTTATAAGCAGAAAGGAGAAGTGAATGAGAAACAAAAAGGGTTATATTATTAAAACATTTTCAAACTGAAAAGTTTTATTCAGGTTTGCTTAAAATCTTCAGTAATGTACTAGTTCAGATTTATTTTGTAAAATATAAAATAAAATAAACTCGTTCATCCACCCTGATTTTCAACTCTACACCTTAACCGTAAGATTGATAACGTTGCAATAAACCAACTTAGTTTTGGTTGGATGATGAATGAGTCATCTATTCTTTTGGTTTGTCTGCCCTGTTCTGATGAGTAGGCATGATATTTAAAATGCCTCTTGACCAAAGGGAGATTCGTATAATTTTCACTACTCAGCCCACTTAAGAAGAATCATAGAGTAAGAGTGAGTTCAGAAGAGAGTATAAAATTTTGAATATATCTTTTAATCTGATTTTTCTCTCAGTATTCTAGAAAATAGCTTTTGATTTTCAGTTTTCAAAATATTGTGGTCCTAAATGTTGAGAATTTCTACTTGATGGGGTTTATAAATGAATTTTTTAAAAAAATCTCATTTTATTTTGCTTGGTTGTTGATGGTATATAACATAGAGAGCTAAAAGGAATCTTAGAAATCCTGAGTTCAACCCCCTCATTTGATAGAGGAAGAAATAGGGTCAGATAGGATAAATTACTTTTCTGAAGTCATACAATATGAGTCAGAAATCAAACTGGGTCTTCTGACTCCAAATACAGAAACACTTTCCAGTGCACCAGACTCCCTTGGGACAGAAACCTGAGTTACCATGCTTCTGAGTCAGTTACTCAAACGAATTTTCCCAACTTTTCCCCACAGTGGTTCCCTATTATCTCTAGGATAAAACATAAATTTCTTAACCTAACATTTAAGGTTATTCACAACCTGGCTACAGCTTACCTTTTTTTGAGCTTATTTCATATTTGCTCCCATCATATACTGTGTTACTGCTAAATAGGAGTATTAGCTATTGATTACAGTCAATATTCTATCTCACCTCTGTGTTCATTCATATGCATGGAATGTACTCCCTCTTCATCCCTACTTCTCACAGTCAAGGCCCAGGAGCTATCTATTTTATGAAGCCTCTCCATATCTCCTCTAATTATTAGTCTTCTCTTGTTTCTCATATTACATTGGATTAACTTATCTGTATTCATGTCTTCTATTTGAATGTCCTAAAAGATAGCAATAGACACTGAACCACACTGTTTAGTCAAATTATGGCTTGTTTATGACGGAGACAATAGAAAGAAGAAAAAAAATCTTTAGTTTTTTAAACTACCTTTAAAAAGATAGAAGTACAGTTCTACACTCCATTCTCACTTATAGTCTGCTGCATATTGAGAGGAGAGAGGTATGCTTTGTCATCAGCCCTTTATGGTTAAGAGGGATCTTTGCATGACATGAATTATAATTTGTTATTGTTTTTCCTTCATATTATTGTGATCATAGTGTATTTTGTTATCAAAGGTTTTGTTTACCTTGCTCTGTATCAGTTTATACCAAGTCTTCCTAAGTTTCTCTGAATTCTTAGGAATTGTTTCTTACATTGTATCAATAGTCAACTGCATTAGTAAACCACAATTTAAGACAAGTATCTTTTGTTTATTTAAGTGATAATTTATCATTAAAGCTACTGATGATCCTTTAGTTATAATATCAAGTGGAGATCCATGCTCACCAAAGATATCTGCCATTGCCATGGAAGAAATCCAGGGTAGAGTTCAAATAAAAAAAATATCACTTGTATTTCTGAGTTTTTCTGTGTTTCAACAAAAACAAAGATATCAATTCACTTGGACATAGATTCCCCTTGTCTCTGCATTTGCCATTTCAAAATTGGGCTATGTTTTAGGCACCTGGGAAACTCATCAGCTGTTCAATGTTAAGTTCCCTGTCCAAATTAAGTATTGAGCATGATTTTATTGCCTATTTAGGAAAAATTAGCCTATGAGGAAGGGAAGTGCTGTGTGTGTGTGGTGGATTTCTAGCAGCACACACACTCTTGCTTATTGACAATCTTATTCCAATCAGGTTGTACAATTTAACCATACTATTTAACCAATATAATCTGTATTGTACTAATACAATCAGATTAGTAGTAGTTGTTCTTATAAAGCATATGATTAGTGAAGGCCTCCAGATTACTATTACAAATAATACTGTGTTGAATTAATGAGATCCAGAACATTGCAGAGCTTTCTGAAAGAAATCCATAATTATTCAAAGGGTTTGGCTTTGTAACCACACAGGAAAAACTATGTGGTTAAAGAAAGCTATCATCAAGAATATGATATCTCACAATTTGGATGGAAAGTGCTTAGAGATAGCCTACTAATATAATTTGAGGATGGTAGAGTCAGAGATGGGAATAGACATTTTTAAGAACTTAAATTTGTTTTTATGCTAAATATGAAAGTTCTAAAATAATATTGTGGTCACTGATTTAAAAAAATTAACTCAAAGTCACAAGTCTGTTAGCCGCTCTGAACAATTTAGTTTATTAAATAGTAAAAGAGAGAAATGTAGGAAGGAAGTAGTAATTGTTGTGCCTTTATGGAATGTATACTGACCCAGGACAAAAAGGCAACCAGAATCCAGAGTCATGAGAGGCCATGGGCTGGAAGAGGAGATTTTTTGGCAAATGGAAAAGAAAAATTATTATGGAGGGAACAAGGGGTAGAAATGTACCACATGATCAACTACAGCAAAATTTTTACCATGAAGTAGTATTTCTATCCTCACAAAATCCTGAAGAAATTGGTACTTCTAAGAGAGTCCCAAAATAGAAAAACAAACAAAAACAAAACAGGAGGCAAAATGTATGAAGCAATAATAGAGCAATTATTTAGAAGGTAGATCTAAAAATAGGTTCCTTAGAAACTTTAATTCCATGAGAAACACAGAGACTAAAGAAGGAATAGATATGTATTAAGGGACATTAATCAAAGCATAAAAATTTTAAATAGATAGGAAAGGAAGAAAATTAATGCAGAGAATGAGATAAAGAAATTCTTTTTTAGAAGAACATGCTGAAAATGGAAAAAACCTTCAACAAATAAAAGAAGTTGATAGGGAACTTAGGAAGGGAGATTTTAATTAATACTTGCCTGAGAGAGGAAAAAAAGGGTGGACAAATTAGATAACTGGAAAAAAGGTAGGGGAAAATTCATTAAATAAAGCTTCAAAATTAAGGGAAAAGGATACCAAATGGGAGGATATGTTTGAGGGTGAGGGGAAAAGAGATTGTGGGAGTAGAATTGACTTAAAATAGATTAAGCAAAAATAGCTTGAAGAGAGTTTATTGTCTTTAAAAAGAATGAGTAGCAAAAAAATTATATTCAGAAAAAATAACATTAGAGACAAATAGGCCTATCTTTAACTTTTTAAAGGTGAATGGATTCAGAACTTAATAAAATGACAAAATTTTTTTGGAAAACAAAAGATTTAGAATATCAAAGGAAATCTGATATCAATTAAAAAATAGGTAGGTCATTATAACAGATGGATTCAGAAAGATTCAGAGAAAACAGAACTCAGTAACCCAGCGTTTGATAAAGTGGAAAACATAAATTCACTAGGAAAAAACTATTTGATAAAAACTTCTGGGAAATCTGGAAAGCATATCTGGCAGAAATTAGACCGAGGCCAACATTTTCCACATTATATTCTTTTTTTTTTTTTTTTTTTAAACCCTTAACTTCTGTATATTGGCTCCTAGGTGGAATAGTGGTAAGGGTGGGCAATGGGGGTCAAGTGACTTGCCCAGGGTCACATAGCTGGGAAGTGTCTGAGGCCAGCTTTGAACCTAGGAACTCCCGTCTCTAGGCCTGACTCTCAATCCACTGAGCTACCCAGCTGCCCCCTCCACATTATATTCTACGTAGATAAATGACCTTAGTATTAAAGAACATACTATAAAAAATTAGAAGAGAAACATATTATACACCTCTCACAGCTTTGGTAGAGGGATAGGGACAATTACCAAAGCTAAAAAAAATATAGCTTTGATTAATTAAAAGTGAAAAGCTTACACACAGACAAAATTAATGTGCCAGTGTAAGGATTAAAAATGATAAAGGCTGATATTATGAGGAAAATTGATGTCTTAATTACCATGGCCATGTTGGAAAAAATATATATGACCATGCCTGACTATTTTTAAAAATGCCACGTGTCCACATCTCCTCCCATCTTCCTTCAGTAGCCAAAGACCGTGTCTCAAGGCCCACCTCCAAATTTAAGCAGCGCTATACATTGGGGACGTCACCACGCCCAAAACTGGAAACCCATTGGATCATGGAAAATGTAGTTTCAAAGTCCCCCACATGTCCACAGGAAGTTTGTAAAATTTTAAATGGGATCCCCAGAATTCCAAATAACACATTAGAATAAGAAGGAAAGTAGTCAAATGGAAAAAAATCTTTGTGTCAAATTTCTCTGGTGAGAGTTGGGTATCCAAGATATATAAACTATACAAAAAGATATTTATATATACATATGCATGTATAATACATATATACTGACAAATAGTAATTCCTTAATAGGTAAATGATCAAAGGACATGAACTAATAGTTCTCAAAAGAATTATAAATTATTCACCCATGAAAGAATGCTTCAAATCACTAATAAAAGAAATGCATTTTAAAAAAATTCAGATTTTACCTCAAAAAATAGCAATTGTCAGGGGCAGCTGGGTAGCTCAGTGGAGTGAGAGTCAGGCCTAGAGACAGGAGGTCCTAGGTTCAAATCTGGCCTCAGACACTTCCCAGCTGTGTGACCCTGGGCAAGTCACTTGACCCCCATTGCCTACCCTTACCACTCTTCCACCTATAAGTCAATACACAGAAGTTAAGGGTTTAAAATAAAATAAAAAAATTAAAAAAAAATAGCAATTGTCAATGTTTGGGCAGTTATGGAATGTTAGACACATTAATAGATTGTTGGTGAAACTGTGAAATGGTATAACCATACTGGAAAAAAACTTGGAATTATGCAAATAAAGTGACTAAAATGTCCAAACCCTTTGAACCAAAGACTCATAAGTGGGCGTATAGTTCCAGGAAGCCATTGATAAGAAGAAAATTTCCATATATACCAAAATATTTATTTTTGGACATAGCTAAGAATTGGATACAGACTAGATGCTCATCAATTGGGGAATAGCTAAAAAGTTGTGGTCCACAAATATAATAGAATTTGTTTAGTCATTTTCAGTCATGTTTGACTCTGTGACCCCATTTGGAGTTTTCTAGGCAAAGATACTAGACTTGTTTGCCTTTTCCTTCTCCAGAAGGAAATTGAGGCAAACAGGGTTAAATGTCTTGCTTAGGGTTACAAGGCTAGTAAGTGTCTGAAGCCAGATTTGAACTCAGGAAGATGAGTTTTCCCTGCTCCAGACTTGGCACTCTGTCCACTACACAATCTAACTACCCTAATGGAATATTATTGCATTATAAGAAATGATGTGTGTAATGAATATAGAGAAACATGGAAAAAATCTACAGAAACTGATGGAGAGTAAAAAAGCAGAGCCCAAGAAAACAATATACAGAGTAACTACAACAATGTGACTGGAAAGAATGACACACTGAAAAATCAAGTGAATATGACAAAAATATAAAAATCCAACAGAACTGAAACGAAGACAGATAAGTCTATCTCTTTGTGGAGGTGGCAGGTCCACACATGTAGTACATTGCATATGCACATATTTTTGGACTTTTTCAGCACATTGATCAGTTGTGCTGATTTTTTTGTCTCTAAAAATACTATATGTCATATAGAATTGCTCCGTAGGAAGACAAAGGATACTACAGTGATGCCAGAAACAGAAAATATCAATAAAATTTCATTTTTAAAAATGTGAATGGATTAAAAATCCAATAAAATAAGTTTAACAGGTTGAATAAGAAGGCAAAATGACCTCTTGCTTACAAGAAGCATGTCTAAAAATCAAAGACATATATAGAATTAAAAATTATAGAGTAGATTAAAATTTAGTATGTAAGGTAAATACAAAAAAGCAGGTGTTGACATCATGTTATAAGACAAAGAAAATATAAAAATCAACCATATAAACAAATAAAGTTGCAAATTACCTTGTATTTAAAATTGTTTAGGTCCATCCCCCTAATCTGTAAACTCCAAAAACTCCCTATTGTCTCCAGGATCAAATACAAAATCCTCTGGCATCAAAAGCCCTTTATAATGTAACTCCCTCTTACCTTTTTTCTTATCCCTGGCTCTCATTGTAGTCTTTGATCTAGTGACAACACTGGCATCCTTGCTGTTCTATAAACAAGATATTCCATCTCTTAGCTCTTGGCATTTTCTCTGGCTGTCCCCCATGTTTGAAATGCTTTCCTTGTCATCTCCTCCTTCTAGTTTCCTTTATGTCTTTCAACAAAAATTCCATCTACAGGAAGCCTTTCCTAACTCCTCTATTTCTAGTGCCTTCTCTCTCAAGTATTTCTTTGAGGGCAAGGAATTGTGTTTCCCAAATGCTTAGCACAGTGCCAGGCATGTAGGAGGTGCTTAATAAATGTTTATTGACTGGTTGATACTGAAAAGGATCTAAGATGACAATCAGATATTAATAATAAACTTATGTGCTCCAAATGAAATTAGCTTAATTGTATGAAGATAGATAATAACACAATCATTGCAGGAGGCTTTGCTGTCCCTCTCTCAATTCTGGACAAATATAACAGAAACATAAAAAACAAAATGCTTGAGAAATTCTATTCGTAGCATCTTCTAAATGGTGCTGCTAAAGAATATGAATATTTCTCAGTGCCAGATGAAACTTACAAAAACTGGACATTTATTAGGGCATAGAAATATTGCAAATAAATGTAAAAAGGAAGAATGAGTAAATATATTCTTTATAGATCACAATGCAAGAAAAATATTAATTAGTGGGGGCAGCTGGGTAGCTCAGTGGATTGAGAGTCAGGCCTAGAGACAGGAGGTCCTAGGTTCAAATCTGGCCTCAGACACTTCCCAGCTGTGTGACCCTGAGCAAGTCACTTGACCCCCATTGCCTAGCCCTTACCACTCTTCCGCCTTGGAGCCAATACACAGAAGTTAAGGGTTTAAAAAATTAAAAAAATATATTAATTAGTTCAGAGAGCACAAATAAGATACAGAACCATCTTGAAATTTAACAAGGAAATCTTCATAGCCTCAATAACTAGGGCTCAGTCTCTCAGAGCACACTGTCAGACGTGGAATCTAGAAATCCCCAAACTTTTGGCCTAGTGAGATCTGATGACCACCCAGTCTAGTTAGTTTGAAGGTGAAAACTTCAAGTTTGAACTGAGAGTTTCTCCCTAAGAGAAAGTCCAACTTCACTAGTCTCAGACTAACAATAGACCTTAAAGTAGTTTAAGTAAAGATGGCTAACCTCATCAGCTGTTAAATATCTCTTTTTGTCCCAATGGTTTCTCTCCTTAGGCCAAAGTCTTTTACCAGGACTCTTTCCCCTTTTTGTGTCCATTGTAAAGCATCAGCCTCTTACTGTTGTTATTCAGGTCTAGGACTCCACATTTTCTTTGTTACTATTGTAAAGTCAAACAACTATACTCTCTCATCCTCTGTCCTCAGTTCACCTAAAATGGTATATATGTTCCCCAAATTCCTTTGTCCTTCTGAACAGTCAATCTCTGTGGGCAATCCCAGGAGTTCCACGACCAGAGCTGCTAGTCTGGGCACTCTGTGTGGGTTAAGTGCTCACCTCTTCGAGGAGGCCTAACTAAGCACTGAACTCCTATCCATAATTAAAGAGTGGTTTTTCTATTTAATAGTTCTGTGTTTTTTTCTAATTTAATAACACAAAATATTTGTATATATTTGATTACAAAGTGCTTCTTAAAAACCTTCCCAAAACTTAAATAGCTAGAGGAATGTTCAATGTTCATTACTGGACCATACCAATATGCTAAAAATCACAAACTCTTAACACTTGTCTCAAATAATGCTCCAAAGGAATAATCATAAGAGAAGTGAATTTTTGCATGCCAAAAGAACTGTAAAATTTCACCTCATACCTAGAAAATTGGCAAGATGAAAAAACATGGGAATAGTTGGTGTTGGAGGAGTTGTGGGGAAGTGGAAACTAATCTATTGGTGATGAAGTTATGAATCAATGAAAATATTTTGGAAAGCAATTTACATTTGATTATGCAAGTAAAGTGAGTAAAATGTCTATAACCTTGTTCCAGTGATTTCACTCCAAGGAGTCTATCCCAAAGAAGTAACAGATAAGAACAAAGTCCCCTTACATCAAAATATAGCAGTATTTTTGGGGGTAGCAAAGAACAGTAAACATATTGTTGTGTGGGGCTTGAGGCGAACCCCCGGGGTTCGGGAAGGGTACCTTTTGCAAGGATGCGGGACTCTGAAACTTAGCTTAAATAAATAAAAAAAAAAAAAGAAATTTATTAATTTAGAAGGAAATGTTGAATCTGGCCAGGAGGATAGCATAGGTGGAAGACTGCCTCCTAGGTGTAACACTATGATGGACATCAATTCTGGAGCCTTTATACTCTTTACAACAGTGAAGATGTGACTCTAGAGTGGTATGCAGGGAGGCATGGGCAGGGGAGAGGTTTGTCTGAAGACCTAGGGGGTGACCCTCACTTTAGAGGACAGATGGATGTCTGAGATACAACTTGATGACATCAAGAAGGTGTACATCTCTCTGTCCATCTAAAGGATAATCCCAGGAGCATAATTCTCTCAGGGTCTTATAGGCATTATCAGATGTTTTGGGTTGGAAGTCAGAAGGATAGAAGGGAGCAAAGGAACTTCCCAGCTTATAGTTTGCCTGAAACATTTCTATAGTTTTGGGGTACAATGCCCGTGCCAATATGACCAAGGAGCCAGGATTGGCTAAACAAATTGTGGTACATGAAATGTAATGGAATATTACTGTACTGAACAAAATGATGAATATGAAAAATGAAGAGAAGTATGGAAAAGCTCATGAAATGATGGAACTTGAAGTAAGCAGCGCTAAGGAGACAATATATAGAGTAACTATAACAATTTAAATGGACAGCACAAGAGCCAAAAAAATCACTGACTGTGGATTTTGTAGAATTCTGAGCAAGAATGGCAGCTGAGAAAAACCATGAAAAGCCATCTGCCCTATTCTTTTGCAGAGGTGGAAGGCCCATGGGTGTGTAAATTGGATCTAGTTTCAGACTTTTTTTGATAGGCATGGTTGCAGCTGAGCTTGCCTGGACAGGTTGCACAGCAGCCAGGCATGGCTACTTCTAAGCTGGGTCAGGCTGCTCAGCTGCTGGGTTGATCTCTTTACCAGTCACTGGATCTCTGTTGGATGGGTGACTCTTCCAGCGATTGGCTCACCTGCTCCTTTCTGTAGGAATACTATATTACTTTCTTTTAGAAAGGGTAGAGAGCCTTAGTCTAGGTTGGCAGAACTTTCTTCTTGGATGGATCAGGGATTCAGCTCAGAGGTGGGTCACCTTCCAGGCAGGTGATGGGAATGGTATAGCCTAGGCCCAGAATTATAACCTCAGGGACACAATCCCAAACTTACCTTTGGTAACCAGTTTGTTGCTTTTCTCAGATTCCTTTTGGGTTCTTATGCAAATAAGTGCCTGGGTTGGGAGGCAAATCTTTATTTAGAGCAAATTCATGATCTATGCTGACTTTTTCATCTGTTGTTGAGGTATTCAAAACTTTAGACCCTTTCTAAAGTATGAAATGCTTCATTTATACCTGGAAGAACTTCCCCTTTCTGCTTAATTGTCTTTATTTGTCATCTTCAATTATTCTGGAGTCTAAATAAGACACACCCTTACAATAGAGTTAAACTTCCCTGCAACTTTGGCAAGTACAAGAAGGGGAGTGTAAAAGGAATTAAGATATGTGTAGGAGTCAAATCTAGTTAAAAAAACAGAACAGAAATATTTTAGGGAAGTATAAAGAAATGAAACGAGTCACTAATTCAGGGAAGGAAAAGGACAGAATAACCCAAAAAGGCAGTCATTTAAATGAATAACTCTCTACTCCTACTTTAACCAGTGGCCAGTAAGGGTGAAAGCCTTACTGCTGAAGAAATAGAGGAAGTATGCTAATTATAGCTGATAATGGAGGTGGGGTGGTAGGATTACTTTAAAAGTAAGTTAATTGAATTTAAAAGTAATTTTAAAATGTTGCTTTGCAAGGGGGAGAGAGTGTTGTTCTATCCAGAAAATTATATCCTTATACTCTTCTTAGTAAGTGATTCATCCACAAGAGATGAAATGTTTATATCAATTAAATATTTTAAAATGATGGTTCACCCTAGTAGAATATAAATGATTTGAGAAAAGTTTCCTCTATTATCTTTTTTCTCCCCACAACCTAGCACCATTTGAATGTTAGGTGAAATAAGCCTACAAATGAGTCTTTTTGCATATCCATCTCTGTTATTTATCTAGTCAATAAAAGCATCATTTATTCTTATTTTCCAGTTCTAAACATATTGCTAATTCCCTACCAATGTAAGGCACATTCAGTAAAGAAGCATATAAACAAAAAATTCTAAATAAAATTATCCACCAATGTGAGGCAAATGAAATAAATATACATGTGAACACAAAATTCTAAATAGAGACTAATTTTGATATTTTTTCAAATTGAAGAATTTTTTAAAGTTTTACACTTTGCTGCCTTTGGGTGTCTATGAGGTTTTTGTTTGTGAGTGGGTCTGATAAGCTTCAAAGACAATAGTTCCATTGAAAGGTTGGAAAGGAAGTTGTTATGTCTAGATTATTTCCTGTGGTAGACAAAGGGCTTTTCCAAATGTAGCTAAGTCAGAAGTTACAGCCTGAAGCTGGCCACATATTATACGCCAACACATCTATCTTTCAAAACTAGGAGTTGTCCTGAACCATGATTTCCACAGCAAAGGAAGGGGAAGGAGCTTATCAGAAAAACCCCTAAAAACTGTTCCCAGAAGAAGTTAAAAGAAAGTCCAAGAAACAATGGAATAGCCAGCTTTTCATAGAATTCTTGGTTTTGATAAGAATTCTAAGCCATGTATTTATGATAGTATTAAACTCTAGGTTGAGTTGGGTATCTTTGAACAGAAAAGAAATAAACCATCTTTCACATGATGACCCTTCAAACAACTCTGTGCTAACCTCATACTGAAGTCACTCTAGCATTCAACTATAGGAGCTCAAAATAACACAATTGAAAAGAAGTGAAAACACTACTCAGTGAAGTCACCAGAGGGAGTTACAACTATGTGGTCATGACCAGAGACTGTGAACGAAGGCATTTAGAGTGTCAAGGCTGAGGGTTTTGAGGACTCTTTCTTTAGCTCTGCCTGGGGGATGGTGGTGGTGGTAGGGTCATGGAGATTTCTTGGAATCCATTAGTTATCTAAATTGAGATTGAGGATCGGAATTGTTTGGGTTAGTAGGAAAGCTCATTTCTATCTCTCGAACAGGCCTCTCTCTTATGTGGGCAAAGCCATCTCCCCCCAGGACTTTCCTTCACAAGACTTTCCCTTAATTCTGCCCCTTGGGGGATCAGTTTCCTTGAACCTGCATATTGCTGTTCAGCACATTCTTGGGACAGGAGAATCCAGGAATGGTTTGGGTTCCTTTTGATCTCTATTTTGGGAAAAGCTCAAATGCTTTTCTTACTTTTTTTTTTTTTAGTAAAAATTGTAATTTATTTTTCAAATTACATGTAAAAATAATTTTTAGCATTCATTAAAAAATTTTTTTGAGTTCCAAGTTCTCCTCCCTCTCCTTATCTACCTTGAGAAGGCAAGCAATTTAATGATATATGTGTAATAAGAATATGTTTTCAATAAGAAATCCCTTTGGTTTTGAGTCAGTTCCAGTTGGTACCCCAGTAATTTAGAAAGTGATTCCCCCTCTTCCCTTGTATCCCAGGGCAACAAAAGTCTTGCTTAGTTATTTATAACAGAGCAAGACTATTGCTTTCTCTTGCCTTCCTCTTATCTCAAGCAAAAAAAAAAAAAAAAAAAAAAAACATGTAAATGTAAATAATATCTTGGAGAAGCTGATTTTTTTTTAAAGAGCTCTTGGTCAATACAAAAAGCAAAAAAAAAAAATTTTTTTTTTCAGAGATAGAGAAAGAGAAATAGTTTCAATGAGAGCCACCACAAATGGAAATGGGTAGGTAAAGTTTTGTCATTCCAGCAACCATAGAACAGTTACAGTGTCTTTCTTTTTGGTTTCCATATTCTCTCTACTGCAATTCAGCCATTATTGTGGCTCTTAAGGACTCTAGTATATTCCCTGATGAAATAAGACATGGCTGCATTAATAGTGGAATCAATGCTGCTGATAGGAAACCTTTTTCCTGCCTTTTCTCCCTCTCTTTCACAATGAAGAAGTCACATCTGGCTCTGATGTCATCACTTACCTTACATGAGATTTTTGTTCTCTCCATCCTTTTGGATAAAAGGGGAAACTAATTTCAACATGATCATGACCTTGCCATTGTGGGATCAAGTGGAGGAAATGCTCAAATCCTCTGCCAACCAGTAGATATGACCATGAGAGACATGCCAGAGCCAGAGAGTGGGTTCTAAGAAATGGAGTTAGAGGGCTAGGAATCAGGGATGGATTTGGAGCAAGAGGTTATGAAAGTATAGATAAAGGACTACAGTTCTAATTCCAGGCTCATACATTGCCAAGTCTTATCCTAAAAACAAATCATATTTGCTTTTTTTTTTAAACCCTTACCTTCCATCTTGGTAGCCGGTCAGACTTCTTCACTCACCCCCATCAAATGTAGTTCTAAAGGAAAGATTTAAGAACAGTCTCGCCAAGGTCTCAGGGTGCCAGCCAGAGCTCCTCCACGTCCAAGCAATCAACAAGAAGAGTCAAAAAGGGACAAGTCAGGAACAAGAAAAAGGAAAATACTGTGTATTGGCTCCAAGGCAGAAGAGTGGTAAGGGCTAGGCAATGGGGGTTAAGTGACTTGCCCAGGGTCATATAGCTGGGAAGTGTTTGAGGTATGTATTGGCTCCAAGGCAGAAGAGTGGTAAGGGTTGGCAATGGGGGTCAAGTGACTTGCCCAGGGTCACACAGTTGGGAAGTGCCTGAGGCCTGATTTGAACCTAGGACCTCCCTTCTCTAGGCCTGGCTCTCAATCCACTAAGCTACCCAGCTGCCCTTCCTATTTGTTTTTTAAAAGTCTCATTATTGAGATGCAGGATTATGACTAAGGGCTTACCTTTTCTTTGAGTTTTAGAGCTGCCTACCAGTTATGATAAAGCCCTCCAGGCAAAAGAATCTCTTCTATCAGCTTGAAATGGCATTTGAAATGATCCCTTTAGAAGCCCATGCCTTGAATAAGGGAAAGCTTACAGAATAGAGAAAGACATCTATTGGGAAAGAAATGTGATGTAAAAAATAAAGATTTCAATAAGACCTAGAAAAAAAAAACTAACCCTAAAACTTTATCCCTTTGAATCTAGACATTATTTCTGTAAAATATCCTTTCCAAATACAAGTATTTCCAAGGCATATGTGCATTTAGTCATCAACAAATACTTTGGCATGAATTAACATATGTGGCTGTTTTCAGAAATTGGACACAGAATAGATTTGGGGAAGGATTTTTGGAAGGAAGGTAAAGGAATTGTTGTAGCTGTGGGTCACTGACTAGGGGAGGTGAGCATGGATTCTGTTCTAGTGGTGCTGGACATAAAGTACAAAAGTTCCATTGTGGTGGTGCTGTACTAAAAAGACCAAAGGAGAAAGGTTTCTCACAGAAGCCACTGTGGGGCAAACGACCCTCTAATACGGTCTGCTCCTTGCTAGTTGTCTGACATTGAGAAAGTTATTTTACTTCTCTAGGCCTTGGTTTTCTCAGATGATGTCCTTCTATTTCTAATATTCAGTGATGTCAGTAATCTGCAATGCATTCCCTCCTCACCTTGGCTTCTTAGAATAACTGCTTTTCAGAGTTCAATTCAAGCATTCCCTTCTCTCTGAGGCTTATTTTGATTCACACAGCTGCTAGTGTTCTGCCCCCATGAAACTGTGGTTTGTACATGTGTTGTTCAGCTCTGTCAGGCTTTTCATGATCTCATTTGGAGTTTTCATGGAAAAGATGCCAGAGTGGTTTGCCATTTCCTTTCTCCAGCTCATTTTACAGATGAAGAAACTGAGGCAAACAAAATTATGTGATTTGCTCAGGGTCACGTGGCTAGTAGGTGTCTGAGGACAGATTTGAACTGAGAAAGAGGAGTCTGCTTGACTCTAGGTTTAGCACTCTATGCACTATGACATCTAGCTACCATGAAATTACCCTGTATGTACATGTTACATTTAATTTATTTTGGATATGTGTGTGTGTGTGTGTGTGTGTGTCTCGGAAGGGTTTGAATTGGATTTGAATATATACTATGGAGCATGAATGTTGGTAGGTTGGCAGACCCTACAGCAGGTCCTTTCCAACAGGCCACATGTGCTCTGGCCCCTTGCTAAAGATCATGCAGAGCCAGAAGATCCTTCCTGGTTGATCTCCATGGTTGGTCTCTCATTGTCAAAGATAACTGGTGACTAAATAGTAAAAGCTTCCCCCCGATTTTATTTTTTATTTTATTTTTAAATAAACCCTTACCTTCTGCCTTAGAATCAATATTAGGCATTGGTTCCAAGGCAGAAGAATGGTAAGGGCTAGGTAATGGGGGTTAAGTGACTTGCCCAGGGTCACACAGCTAGGAAGTGTCTGAGGCTAGATTCGAACCTAGGACCTCCCATCTCTAGGCCTGGTTTTCAATCCAGTGAGCCACCCAGCTGCTCCCCCAACCCCCACCCTAAGTGGATTTTAAAAGGAAAACTTTTGCTCTTGCACTCTCTTCTCTCTGTTGGTAGGAGGTGGGGATGGGGAGAGCATATGGCATGGGTTTTATTCTTTCTGCTGCAGACCACTCATGGCAGTGTTACTCTTCTCTTATATGTGCCATAACAATCACTTCTTGCTGGGAGCTGGCACCTAGAGCTCTCAAATTCATGAGTGGTAGCGGCCAAGTCTGGAAAGAGCCATCTCAGAATTTCTGTTTGATCACTTGTACTTGGGCAATGAAAAGCAGGAGAGGCAGCCAGGGCATTCCAATTCCAGGCTCGAATTCACCCAAGCAAGCACATGTTCCCACTGCTATGTAGCTGTTTCAGCTTCTGCTTGAGTGGGGTAGGGCCCACTTTGGCATGTCCCAACAAAGAGACTGCCTCAAAAATAGATCAGAAGTCATATCTTCCATGCCTCACAGCACACCCTTTGGGCAATTTTTTGTGAATCATTGCCAACCATCTTTGATTCAACTCTTCTGCCATGAGGACCAAGAAGGGCCCTGATTGAACATGTCTTTTGGCAAAGAAGGCCTAGCCCATCTGGCCCATTAGGGTACAGGTCCATTCTCATACAGGTTTCATAGGGTGATACTTGACTATGCTCTAAAACAAGGTGTTTGGAATTCATTTGCTTCATTTTGTCAATTATAGTAAATAGTCCAACATGACAAGAAGAGGGGCAGTTAGATTCAGTAAAACTGCTTCATATTTTAGCTCTGACACATGACCACGACCAAATTATTTCTCCCTGAGTTCCTGTTTCTCATCTATAAAAGGGGGATGGATAATTGTATATCTGCTACCTATATTGGGCAGCTAGGTGGCACAATGAATGGAATATAACACGTGGAGTCAGGAAGATTCATCCTTCTAAATTCAAATCTGTCCTTAGACACTTCCTAGTTGTGTGGTCCTGGGCAAGTCACTTAACCCTGTTTGCCTCATGTCCTTCTATGTAAAATGAGCTGGAAAATGCCAAACCATTCCAGCTGTGTGACAAGAAAATCCCAAATGGGATTACAAAGAGTTAGGCATGACTGAAAATGACTTAATAATAATAATAATAATAATAATAATAATAATAACAAAAATGCTAGCTATATCAGAAATTATTATGGGGAAAACTGTACAACTCTGTAAATTAATATTAAAGCACTAATAAAAAAGTTGAGTCATAAACATAATATGATAAGGGTTAATTTATTTTTAAAAATCACTATAGTTTGATTTTATAAGGGGTAGCATAACATAGTGGATAAACCCAGGAATACCTGAGTTTACATCTCACCTCTTGACACATACTGCTTCTGTAATTCCTGAGCAAGTCCCATCACCCTCCTCCCCTCTGTGCTTTAGACACTAGTTTCTCTCACATTCCTTTTTTCTTACAGTTCTATGGTCCCACACCCTAATGTGTTCAACCATTAACTATCAATGGGCACCTGGCTACTTTCCTTTCAAATATTTGCTACTACAAAAGTGTTGACATAAATATTATTTTATATCTAGTACCATTCCCCCTGCCTTTGACTTCCTTGAATGTATATGCCTAATGGTGTTACTGCTGAGTCAAATAGTATGAAAAATTCAGTCACTCCTCTTACACAATTCCAAAATGTTTTCCAGAACATTTGAACCAAATTCACAGTTCCTCCCAATATTTACCACCTTCTCCTTTTTCATCTTCACCAATCTGACAATTGTGTGGTGAAACCTCAGTGTTGTGGTAATCTTTATTTTTTTATTAGTGATTTGGAGGGGTTTTTTATATTGTTGTTTATAGCTTACATTTTTAAAAATTGCCTGTTTATATGTTTTGTTCACTTAAGGACTGAGGAAACAAGTCAAGGTGGAGATGAGGTGGGATAGAGCTCTAGAAATGGGGGATGACCAATGAAAAAGCATAGAGTTCAGAGATAATGTGTCTTGTATGAAGAACGGAACGGCAAGGAGGTCAGCGTCATTATTGATGAGTATGTAGAGGGACGGTAAAGTTCAAAAATAATGGGAAGGTAGGAAGAGGTCAAGTTATAAAGGGCTTTAAAAACTGTCAGATTGGCTAAAATGCTAAAAGGACATTTACAGTGTTGATCCAATTGTTTTAGAGAACAATCTGCAATTGTGCTCAAAGTTATGACTGTGTATACCTTTTGACTCAGCAATATCAGTATTAGGTTTATTTCCTAAGGTGACTGTGGAAAAAAGAAAAATAATTTTTATGTTCTAAAATATTTATAGCAGCTCTTTGTAGTAGCAAAGAACTAAAAATTGGAGGAATGTCCATGAATTGGAGAACAGCTAAACCAGTTGTGGCATCTGATTGTGACTGAATACTATTACTCTGTAAGAAGTGAGGAACAAGTTCACTTTTTAAAAAAAAAATATGGTAAGGACTATGTGAAATTATGAAGGGTAAAATGAGCAGAACAAAAAGCATTATATTCAGCAAGAGAAATATTGTTTGAAGAACGACTTCTGTATGTCCATCTCCAGAGAAAGAACTAATAAATAGAAATGAGTAAGATATAGTTTTATATATACATTTTTGTCAAATGATGCCTTCTCTAATGGAAGGAAGGAAGATAACTGGGTATTTTAATATAACATGTAAATAAATAAATTTAAATTAAAAAAAAAAAGCCAAACAGAAGTTTTGGATCTTGAAGTAGATATATTTGACCCTGGAGGTAATTGAAAGGCACTGATTTTTATTGAGTAGGGGAGTAACATTGTTAGACCTCTGCTTTAGGAAAATCATCTTGGTAGCTGAGTGGAGAATAGACTGGAGTGGGAAGAGACTTAATATAGGAAGACTATCCAGGAGGCTATTGCAGTTGTCTAGGTATGAGGTGATGAGGGCCCAGACTAGGGTGATGGCAGTCAGAGGAAAGAAGGAAGCATATATTGGAGATGTTACCAGTAGTAGAAACACCAACTGATTGGATGTGAGGATGAAAGAGAATGAGGAGTCTAAGCAGACACCAAGGTTGTGTTTCTAGTGACTGGGAGGATGGGTATAGGGAATGCTAAGAAGAAGAAAAGGTTTAGGGGAAAGATGATGAATTTAATTTTGGACATGATTTTAAGATATTTATGGGACATTGATTTTTTGAGATGTTAAATAGAAAGTTGGAGAGGAAAGAGAGAGGAGAAAGAAAATGACAGAGACAGACAGAGAGAGACAGACAGAGAGACAGTGAAGAGACAGAGACAGAGAGAGAATGACAGAGGGCACTTAAATTAATGGGCATTGGGAAAGACTTCCTATAAAAGATGAGTTTTAGCTTATATTTGAAAGAAGCCAGGATGAAGAGATGAGGCAGGAGAGTGTCCTACACATCTTGCGAAAATGCCTGGGGTTGGGAGTTGGAGTGTTTTGAGAAAGAAATAGCAAGGAGGCCAGAGTCACTGGATCCCAGAGTATGTGGAAATGGATGGATTTCTAGAAAAGATGGATGGAAAAAAAGAAAGGTTTTAAGGATGGAGGAGATGCAGAAATGTTTGTAAACAGAAGCAAAGCAGTTTGTAGACAGAGAGAAAATGAAAATAAGTGAGTAGGAATGATAAAAAAAATAAAAGGGCAATCTGCTGGAGAAGGTGGGATTGGGGTTTTTTTTGAGCAGTAAGAGGGATTTGTCTTGGAAAGGACCATAGCATATGTGAGACTGGTGGGGAGGGGAGGAGGAGATAGTAGCAGAAAGGATCTGTGATGTAAAATTAGGAGGAGAGAACAAGGAGCATAAGTCAATGACTTCAATTTTGCCAATGAAACAGGAGATAAAACTCTGGTGAGATGGTGGGAGAATGTACAGTTGTGGGAAGTTTGATGAGAGATGAAAAGATTTGTGGCAGCTACTGTTGTGAGTGTGATAGCATGAGAGCCCAGATGAGGTTATGAAGCATACTTTTGTAGTGGATCCATTCAGTTTGGTTTCATAATTTTGTCCAGTTTTGTTCAGTAGCATGAGTGGGGGCAAAGGCAGGAGAAGAGAGGAATGAATGATCCAAGACTGAAGCTTGGCTGGGCAAAGTTGGTGATAGAGTAAGTGGGCATGAGAATCAAGAGAGGAGGACAGCGTAAGACTTGCACTGGGTCACCAACGGGTCAAGAACAGCCAAATTGTAAAAGAGAAAATTTAGGGTATTTTATAGATAATATATTTAAAGTGTGGCCGCCAGGAATCAACAATTCAGATTGATTCCGTAATTAAATCAGACCCAAGTCAGCATTGGGTTGAGGAGTTTATTTACAATCTGGTAGGTAAGGAGTAGGAATAAAGAGAAAGGGAGAGGCTAGTCCATTTGGCCTGGACGGAGAGAGAGGGTTAAAGGCTAAATAAATGAAGCTGTAAGCCACAAGGCACAACAGCCAGATAGGCAGAGTTTGGAAGCGGCCCAGGTAGGTCAAGGAAGTCAGCCTAACTTACCCACGTGACAATACAGAGTATAAGCGTTCTGTGGTCTCAGGAGCTCCTTCAGCACCGAGTTCGAAGCTGGAACTGCCTCCACAGGAAGTGAGTAACATACTTAAAGAGAAAGTGTCCTTCCTCACTTCCTGTGGGTCCACCTCTAATTCAAATGGACAAATGGCAGTCTCTACATTGATTTGTACTGCCCAAAGGGCAGTCCCTTGTTCTTGATTTGCTACTCATTTTCACATATGGGTAACTTGTCTCCCCTCCCCACTAAGGAAGGTGAGGATTACATCATTTCTACACCTAGGATGGGCAGATTTTTGACTATGAATGGGCTCAAGCTAATTCCATTTACACAATCCCCCCTGATGATCATATTGGGTGCCTAGTCACCCCAAGTGATCATGTTACACAAACATCTTATACTCACAAAGGTCTTCTAACTACAATAGTTAGAGATAAGTGGGAAATGGAAAAGAGAGAAAGCAAAACCATAGTTTTGCTAAGCGTGTTGACAAGAAACCAATTGGGGGCAGTCCCCTATTGGCATAACATGTACAATTAAAGTAGCTGTTCAAAACTCATCAGTCCATTCATTAGTACCCAAAGTTCATTCTGGATCGCTCGATGCAACAAACCCTGTCAGTTCAATCAATTGCAACCCAAAGTTCATTCTGGATCTCTTGATTTAACATAGGTTCTTCAGGTATCTCTCTGCAAACAGTTCATTCTCTGGATTAAGGAATCAGCAAGTTTCTTTCCCTGAGAATTTTTCTCAAACAAAATCAAAAATTAAATCTTGGATATAATAAAAATACGATTAATCTTGGATTTTATAAAAATGCAATCCCCCCTGACGTGGGTATTTAGAAAGAAATACCCAGATCAGCTCAAGATATATAGTTGAGTCATGGGGTTGTATGAGTAAATTTAAAAGAAAAAAGAAGAAGGAAAAAAATATAAAAATCAAATAGAAGAAAACTCAAACTTTTGAAAAGGAAAGGCATCAAAATCAAAATCAAAATATTAAAAGCTATGTATATAAAATTTTTGAAGAAACAAAATAAAATTATAACAGGCCCTTGTAGTAGGGTCTAATCAACTATAATTTCCATCCTACTAGTCTGTAGGACACAATGCAGTAATACTGCACTTACCCATTTGCAGCTAAGACTACAGGAAGTTGCCATTCTATAAGAGAGAAAAAAGGACCAGATTTGTATGCAAGGGAAGTGTCTGTCATTCCCTTCACTCTCAGGAATATATGGGTGAGCCAGATGATAGCCAACCTGTAGATTTAGCAATTAAGGAGCTTTGGAGAGAGAAAGGACATCATAAAGGACATCAGAAGCCAGATTATAGAAAGTAAAAAGTGAGATGAAGGAAAAGACAAAGTCTTATCTTTATAATAACTACAAAAAAAACCTTCCTTGCATGGAGAAAACATTACAAATGATATTAAAATTGTAATGCTTTGATCAAATTAGACACATTTTTATTCACTCATTATTGAAATATACAGTTTTTCTGTTCCCAATGCTTAAAGTGCTCCCTTGTACAAGACAAGTCTATTAACCATTTTTCTTCAAATTTAGTATGAGGAAATGTGTCATTTATCCACCAAGTCCTTATCTGTTCATATTTAGAATGTCTATGACTTTAAAATAGAATAAGAATGACTCTGTGAAGAATTCAGAAATCATTTCCTTTCTTCTTTTTGATTTTTAGAGCAAAAATTTTGAAGATTGGGAAACATAAAAAAAGTTATTTCATCAATTTATTATCCATAGTTATAACTTTTCATATATTCAGTCCCTTTATCTTTTTTAGATAAGAGTATCAATTTGAGAACTGACTCAAAATAAACAGATTTATTTAGAGTACTTAATATTTAAAGAAATCTACAAACTGAAAGATTTAGGAGATAACTTTTATTATGGAACAAATTTGCTTCCTCTTTATTATTATCAGAAAGAAAAACAACAATTTATTTTTAGCCTGAACACCCTTTGAAGTACTTTGGCAAAAGAATATAGTATGTTTTGCAAGATTATAGTTTCCACAGAAATGCTCTATCCTATTATCAAAGCACTTTTCTTTTAAAGGCCTATGTTTTCAAAATAGTTATATATACAATGTATTTGTGTGTGTGTATAAATATGTATATACAAAAGTGATTCTTTTGTATCAACTTGGAAAACTATTTGAAGCTTCTAACTCATATCTCTCAATTCAAAATGATTGAAAGTAAGATGTGTATCATACTTCCAGAGCCAGGTTGCTACATCTGCCCTTTAGGGTTCTAAGGTACTATGAGGGCTTAATGAGATTCTTTTTTTACTGTTGTCATTGGCTCAAGCCATGAGATAGTGCTTTGGTTTTGTGCCACGAATGTGATATAACCACCATGTCTCCCTTCCTCTCTCTATGTTCTCTGGGAGAGTCCCACCTGACCCACTGTAGCCATGCATGAATGCCTCTGACCCTCTTTCAAGGATTGATTTGATGTTAAAATTTTCTTTTTCCAAATTGGGAAGAATTACAAATCCCAAAAAGTTTTGTGGTCAGCTCACTCCTTACCCTGAGACATCACACAAAGTAAAAACATTTTCCCTAATGCCTTGGGGTATACTTTTTCCTAAACTACCTCAGTCTTTGGGGAAAGATCACTTTCTACATTGGTCCATCTAGCTCATGTCTAAAAGTAATTTTGCTGCCAAATTCTTGTCTCAATTACTACTGGCCTATGTGGCATCATCTCTCAGGGCACCAATATTGGCCTGACTGCAAAACCCACCTGGGCTCTGACGTCTGTCCTTCCAGATTCTGGGACTCCTATCGACTTTTCAAAACTCTTGAAGTTTTGAAACTCACAAGAAACAGAGGCAACAGATTGTTCTCACTGAACGCAAAAGATCAATCACCAAATCATCAAAGACCAAGGTCCTTTTTCACAGGTCTACATATGAACCTCAAAAGGAAAAACCAACATTTCATCCTTAACAGCACTGTCTCTCATGGATATGGTCTTTGAAATCTGTCTACCAAAAAGTGATCCACCAAATGAGAGCAACTTGAGTCAGGCAAGAGCTAGGAGGAGCAGTGAATAGAGTGGTGAGCCTAGAGACAGGAAGACCTGAGTTCAAAACTGGATCAGATACTTACTTGATGTGTGAACTTGGGCAAGTCACTTAACTGTTTGCCTCAGTTTCCCCATCAGTAAAATGAGCTGAGAAAGGAAATGGCAAAATCATTATGGTATCTTTGCCAAGAAACCCCCCCAAAAGTGGGGTCATGGAAAAAAATGGAGTCATGAAAAGTCAGATACGGGTGAAACAACTGAACAACAATAATGACAATACATGCAACACACATATTAAAGGATAGTGTAACATAAACTGTATTTATGTAAACTGACACTTTGGTAAGTACTGGGAAAACAAATAAAAGCAGAAAGAAAGAGCATTGCAGCCTTCAAGAATCTTAGACTTCAATAGGGATAAAGCTAAAAAGGAGAGAGGGAAAAGGTCTTTGATACAGGAATCAGATTGGGGGATGGTGGAAGTCCAGAAGACAACCTGGAGAGGAATGAATGATGTCTGGCTCAGGGACCCTCCTTGAATGGAGTTTCTGGGAGGAACCCTCCAATTAGAGAGAGATGTCATAGGAATGGAGGATACTTCCAATAAGTGAATTCTATGGCTGGAGTGAGATTTCAGCATGAAGAGTTGGGACATGGCTGAGGAGGTCTAGAATGCAGCTTAGGGAGGAGCAATGGATAAAGGCTAAAAATGGTTAAGCATGGCTGACAGGAGTTTTTGAATGCCTTCACAGCCACTCAAAGAGTCTACAGATGATTGGCTGGCTAGAGCAAGCTACAGAATGCCCATGCACGCTCTACTATCTTTCTATTTCATGTCATCACAACTCTTCTAGAAGCAGGCTCCTTAACATCCTCCATGTGAAGAGATGCCACTCAAAAATGACTCTGCACATGCACCAAACTCTCATTATATTTGTAGAATGTCCAAATCACAGAAGGGGGCTACATTTAAATTTCTGTTTGTAAACTTGCGTGTTCTGACATTCATTGAATGGTGGCAATGTAGAGGCCAATTCATTTTCCCAACATTATATAATGCTTGTTTTTAAAAATCCATCAATTATACTGACATCTTTTCTCAGAATTTTCATAAATTATTTTGAAAACTAAAAAATGTTCCTTATATCTGTTTAAAACATAATATTGATTACATGTGTCATCAAATTAGCATCACTAATTACATCTGTTGTTTCATTCACTTTTAATGCAAAATAGGAAGATTTAAAATTTTTAATTGATCTCAAGGGTCTTTAGACATCATGAGCAATTTTCCATTTCGACTGTCTTACTTGCAAATTCAGAACTGATTCACGTATGATACAAGTAATTTCAGGTAGCACAAATATTTGTCCTATCAAATAAACTTAGTAAGTTTATATACAAATTATTTTCCTTCTTGTATACAAATTATTTTGTCATGTCTTGGTGGAGAGGCTTGCCTAGTTCAATGAAACTGTGAGCTACCCAATGTGGGATTACCCAGAAATGACAAGTCACAGTAGAGGTGACAAAAGGTGATCCACTGGAGAAAGAAATGGCAAACTACTCTAGTATCTTTGCCAGGAAAACCCCATGGACAGTATTAAAATGATTAAAGATATGATACCAGAAGATGAACCCCCTGAGTTTGTAAGGTTTCCGACACATTACTGGAGAAGGGCAGAGGGCAACTACAAGTAGCTCCAATACTAATGAATCAGCTGGGTCAAAGCCAAGAGGAAGTTCAGTGGCAGATGTGTCTGGTGATGAAAGAAAAGTTCAATGCCATAAAGATAGAATATTGCTTAGTAACTTAGAATGTAAGATTTGTGAGCCAAGGTAAGTTGCATGTAGCCAAACAGTAGCTAGAAAGATTAAACATCAACATATTGGTGTCAGTGAACTTAACATGGACAGGAACAGGTGAATTTAATTCAGGTCATCACTACACTATACCACCATGAGCAAGAATACCTTAAAAGAAATGGAATAACTTTCATAGTCAATAAAAGGGCAAGAAAGTGATACCGGGGTATAATCTAAAAAATAACAAATGATAACTAGTTTGATCCAAAGCAAATGATTTCATATAACAATAATACAAGTCTATGCTCTAAACATTGATGCTGAAGAGGCCAAAGATGATCAATTCTATGAAGACCTATAACATCTAGAAACACCAAAAAAGATGTCACATTCATCATAGGGACTGGAATGCTAAAGTAGGAAATTAAAGATAATTGCACTTTGGAGTATGAAATGAAGCAGGGCAGAGACAAAAATAGAGTTTTGTCAAGATAACTCATTGGTTATATAGCAAACATTCTTTTTCAATGGCTCAATAGGTGACTCTATACATGGATGTGACCAGTTGGTCAATATCAAAATCAGATTGTGATATGCCTTGCGGCTAAAGGTGAAGATGCTCTAAAGTTAAAACAAGACCAGAAGCTGACTCTGGCTCAGTTCATGAGTTTCTTATTGGAAAATTCAGACTATTTAAACAAAGTAGGGAAAATCACCAGACCATTAGATATGTCCCAAATAACATTCTTTATGATATGAAATAGAAGTGGTAAATAGGTTTAAGGGATTAAATGTAGTATTAGACTGCCTAAAGAACTGTGGACAGAGATCTGCAATATTTTATAGGAGGAAGTAGCAAAAAAAATCCCAAAGAAAAAAAGAAGAGCAAGAAAAAATGGCTGTGTGATGAGGCTTTACAAATAGCTGAGATGTATGGAGGTTCAAGAAGGAGCAGCACTTCTGGTATAAAGGCTTTTGAAGTCTTTTTCAGGGTTGCTCATCCATCTTTGGTGTTCACCTGATGCTCAACTCTCACCTGGCTCCAAGAAGCTCATAGTGGCCACACCTCAGTATACCATTTTAGCAGATGGGTTAAACCAGGTTCAAGGTAAACAACAGGCTACAAACCTGTTAGTGAATTAGGGAGGAGTCTCCCTCAAGCATTCAAAGACTTCTCCTAGTGGAATAGATATATGAGAATAAATTGTTCCAATGGCTATGAAGGTCATGCATGAAAAATGCCAAAGTCATCCGATGCATCCTGAACCATCACTAATCATCCTGACTTTTGTCTTTGGACTTTATGACTCTAGAAGAGAGTTAGACTGTAAGACTGATGACTTTGTGAAACACTGTTTTGGTTAAATACAGTTCATGCAGAAGTCAAAACATCATGTTATCATGCCATTGGTTCTCTTCAAAAATGAAGAACAAACAACAATAAATATCTGCGGAAAGAAGGAAAGCAAAAGATAAGGGAGAAAGGGAAAAGATATACCCAACTTAATGCAGAATTCCAGAGAACATTAAGGAGAGATAAGGTTTTCCCAAAAAGAGCAAAGAAATAGAAGAAATAGAAATATGTAGAAGAAAGTAATAATAGCATGAGAAAGACAAGAGATCTCTTCAAGAAAATTAGAGATATCAAGTGAATGCTTCATACAAAAATGGGCTTGATAAAAGACAAAAATGATAGAGACTTAGCAGAACTAGAAAAGATTAAGAAGAGGTAGCAAGATCTATACAAGAAAAATCTTTTTTAAAAAAAGATATTTTATTTTACCAATTACATGTAAAAACAATTTTCTACACAAAGTTTTCTGAAGTTATAAGATCCAAAATGTCTCTATCTCTCTCCCTGGAGATGGTAAGCAATTCGATGTGGGGTATACATGTATTATCATGCAAAACCAATTTCCATATTATTAATTGTTTGTGTTAGTGGAAATTTGGGGTCCTTGGTCTTAATATCAAGATCCATGATATAAACGTCCTGTGGATGCTTAGGGGACTTGAGAACTACATTTCCCATGTGTAATACATGTGGGCAGGAAGTATGATTATGTAGACAAAGGTATAAAGTCTCATAACTTGATTGAGATGCTCTCTTTCCTGTGGAACAAGCCAGGTAGGCAGAGGTAATGGCGGGGCATATGAATTAGATCTTAGCAGGCACGTGGCCTTCTTAATTACCAGTATGGCTTTAAATAAACTATTAAATATTTTGAATATATCCATCTTTCTATATCAATATTATTTGTAACATGTTTTAGAGAATAATCATATAAAACCTAAACCTCAAGATAATCCCAAATAAACTAAAAGTGAAAAATAGTATGATCTGATTTGCATTCTGACTTCAACAGTTCTTTCTCTGGAGGTGGATAGCATTCTTTGTCATAAGTCCTTTAGAATTGTTCTGGATGCTCATGTTGCTGAGAGTATTTGTCTTTCACAGTTGATCAATCAATAATATTGCTGTTATTGTGTACAATGTTCTCCGGTTCTGTTTATTTCACTCTGCATCAGTTTATGTAGATCTTTCCAGTTTTTTTCTGAAACCATCTTGCTTAACACTTCTTATAGCACAATAGTATCTCATCACCATCATATACCATAATTTGTTCAGCCATTCCTCAATTGATGGATATCCCCTTAATTTCCAATTCTTTGCCACCACAAAGAGAGTTACTAGAAATATTTTTGCACAAGTAGGTCTTCCTCCCCACCCCCTCATCCCCATTTTTTTGTTTATCTCTTCAGGAAACAGTCCTAGTAATGGTATTACTGGATACAGAATTTTAAAGCCCTTTGGGCATAGTTCCAAATTGCTCTCTAGATGCATTAGTGTCCCAATTTTTCCACATCCTCAACATTATTTATTCCTTTCCTTTATTGTCATATTAGCCAATCTGATAAGCTTGAGGTGGTGCCTCAAAGTTGTTTTAATTTGCTTTTCTCTAATTGAGAGTGATTTAGAACTTTTTTTTTCATACGATTATTGCTAACTTTTGATTTCTTCATTTGAAAACTGCTTGTTCATATCCTTTGACCATTTTTGTTAATTGGTGATTGGCTATAAAAATTATGTTAACATCACCAATAACTATGATGGATCAGTAACTGATCTAGACCCAGACATTTTGGAGAATGAGGTCAAGTGGGCCTTAGGAAGAATTGCCAACAATAAGTCTAATAGAAGGCAGCTAGATGGCTCAGTGAATTGAGAGACAGGCCTAGAGATAAGAGGTCCTGGCTTCAAATTTGGCCTCAGACACTTCCTAGCATGTCACTTAACCCCTATTGCCTAGCCCTCTCCACTCTTTTGCCTTGGAAACAATATACAGTATTGATTCTAAGGTGGAAATTAAGAGTTTAAAAAAGTAAGGCTAGAATAGGTGGCTGAATTCTAGCTGATAAGATGGTGCTGATAAAATGCTGTACTCAATATGTTAGCAAATTTGGAAAACTCAACAGAGGCCACTGGTTTGGAAAAGTTCAGTTTATGTTCTAATCCTAAAGAAAGACATTGCCAAGGTAAATTTTTTTTTTTTTGGTCTTTGTATCACTAGCACCTATCACAGTGACTAGCACATAGCAAGTGCTTAATAAATGCTTATCAAATAAATGAATATTGGAAAAACAATTTTTTAAATTCCTTCGTTAAAGCCCTGCCTCATCATGAAATTAACTGAGTTCTTGAAGGTTCTAGGAAATATGTCTGCTGACCAAAGATCAATGGAAATAAAGTTCAGAGAGGCTCTTTTGTGCTCTGGGCTTTGAAGTGTTTAGCCATAGCAGCTTCTGAGGACCACCTACTTAAGTGCTAGATGAATTATGACATAAACTAGGACCTAAAGCAATAAAATCAAGGATTCTTAAAGGATTCTAAACCACAAAACACTTCACCAACTTACTCTGTAATTACAATTTATAGATTTAAATTACACTAGGTTTTATATTGGGTTTTCTTTACTTAATGCTAATTTTGGTTGAGGTAGCATATAGTAAGACAGAATGGTGGAGAAAGGCAGAATGGGATAGAGTGATTCCAGTCAAGAAGAATCACTCTTGAGTCCTGATTCTGACACTTAGCAGTATGACTCTGAACAAGGGAAATAACTTCTTAGAATATGAGACTCCAAATTTCAGAACAGGTGTTGATTTTGTTGGTAGTAGAGGCTTCCTAACCAAGAGTTACCAACATGGATGAAATCATAGATCTGGACTCCCCATTGCTCCCAATAAAATGAAGTACTTGATGAATCATAGCAATGTTATCACTTTATATTTCTCCAGTATCTTTCATCTTTACCTTTCTAAACTCTTAATTAACATTAATTAAACACCATAACACATATTCCCAGAAAAGTTTTATTATCTTTCAGAGCAAATCAAATATAGAGAGATTAAGTAACTCAGATATCAGACATACAATCCCTGTTCTCCCATACAAATCCAAGGAAAATGGTGATAACTCCTCTTCCCAGGTGATGGGAAGCAGTGCTATAAATTGGTACCTAAGAGGCCCTTACAATCCCTAGGGACTCCTGAAAGAAGGATATGAGTCAGTCAACTAGCATTTATTGAACACCCAATATGGACCAGGCACCATGCTAAGTGCCATGGATAGATACAAGACAAAAAATAAAAAATAAGTTCCTGTTCTAAAGGAACTCAAAATCTAGGAGGGGAGAGAAAATGCAAGCAACTTTGTATAAACTGGATAAATTGGGGGTGGCCTTAGAGGGAAGGAACAAAGATTAAGGAGGACTGGGAAAGACTTTTTGATGCAGGTGGGAAGGAACCATATATAAGAGATGTTACTGAAGGAAGAAACAATAATATTCAACAGCTGATTGGATATATGAATTGAGAGAGTGAAGAGTTGTGTATAACAAGAGGTTATGAGTTTTGGTGACTGTGAAGACATATTGGTGCCTTCAAGAGTAATAAGGATTTTAGGAAGAGGGGTAGGTTTAGGGGAATGATAAGGACATGTTGAGTCTAAAATATCTAAGGGACATCCAGTTTGGGCAGTTAGAGATTTGAGACTCGAGATGGGGAGAAGAGTTAGGACTGGACAAATAAATCTCACAGACATTGGCACTGAGATGATAATTCAAACCACAGGATAACATGAGCTTGTTTTTGGAGACTGAGGAGTGGAGCTGTCCCTTTTGTAAATTTTTCCTTCAAGCTTTGAACTTTACATTAAATTATTCAGAAGATATAAAATATAATATGATCTTCCTGGAACAGGTAGAAAATCTCTCCCTGGGTTGAAATCTGGCAGCTATTTAAGTTTAATTTTTTTTTAATTGGTTGGAGTTGTGTGTTTGATGTGCACAGAGAAAATCAGAGACTTGGTGGAATTACGTGGGCAATTGGATCAATAATTAACAACCAAATTTAGTAATTAAGGCCTGAATCATATGGTTTGACAGTTTTCATTATTGACATTAACCAAATAATTGCCAAATTTCCAATTTATTTTGTCTGGTGGCCCAGGGAAGAGTAGCATATTTAAATCAACAAGTGGGCCAACAGAATTTTGTCTAGGTTCACTTGCAAGACATTTCCTGGGGGTCAACTGGATGGCTCAGTGGATTGAGAGCCAGGTCTAGAGGTGGGAGGTCCTAGGTTTAAATCTGGCCTCAGACACTTCCTAGCTGTGTGACCCTGGGCAAGTCACTTGACCCCCAATGCCTAGCCCTTACCACTCTGGAAGGTAAGGGTTTAAAAAAAAAAAAGACATTGCCTGACTTTGACCAAATTGCATAATATAATTTATGAGTTTGTTTTCACTTTTTTCATGGTAGCTTATCTAAATTTTAAATATTTCAGAACCCAAACATTTCCTCAAAAAAGTATTTGCATTTACATAGCTGAGGCAACAAGGTGGTACAGTGGATAAATTACCTTGTCTGCAGTCAGAAAGATCTAAGTTCAAATCTGGCCTTAAACATTTTTAATAGTTGTATGATCCCACAAGTCACAAGAATTGACTCAATATTCTCATCTGTCAAATGAGTTGGAGAAGGAAATGGCAAACCACTCCAGTGTCTTTACCAAGAAGACCCTAAAAGGGGTCGCAAAGTGTCAGACATGACCAAAAGACTAAATAAACAACAAATATATAGCAGAACAAAAAAGTTGATTCTACATGAAAATATAAATCTCCATTTCATATCATTTGCTTTAAAAAATGCAATCAATTCTTCATGTTACTTACAAAATTGTCTTTGCTTCCTTCTAAACTGTGCATTTAGGATATGTTCTAAATATGTTATGGTACATTATTCAGTTTAGAAAATGATCATTAAGTTAAGAAAATGATCATATTGGCCTTATAAACAAGAGGTCCTGGATTCAAATCTGGATTCAAACCCTTCTCTAGCTACTTGACCCCAGCCCCCATTGTCTCATCCTTATTGCTCTTCTGCCTTGGAATTGATTCTAATATATGAGGTAGGGGTTTAAAAAAAAGAATAGTATTGCATAGATATTCGTTGATTTAAACTTTTCCTTCCCATTCAACACTGATTTCAGAATGCCAGTAAGTTTATTAACATAGTTATATGTTAAGCCACAGTCTTTGAAATGTTTATGATCTTTGTCTAGAGAACATTTTCACCCATTGGTTCAAGCTTGAAGTCTTCTGCCGCTACCTTAAAGCTTTTGTGTATATTAAGCATTTTGCTATGAATTCAAATGGTGCTTTGTTATCACTAGAGAAAGATTTCACCAGATGAAGGAGCTATTTAGCCTGTTTCAGGTGGAGCCAAAATAGATCAAGGTCATCTTTTTATACCAAATAATTAATAAGATGTTTTGTTTCCACTCCTCTAATTTGGAAGCAACATATTCTTAGTTCTATTTAGGAAATCTGATGATGATAAAAGGCAAAACTATCATGGATTGAAATGGGAAAATGGAACAATTTATATTGGTTATTCTTGACATTGTATCAGAGATATGTTTTATATTTTTATTTACTGATAGACAAACTCCATTTATTTATTTAGAAAATTTTTCCATGGTTACATGATTCATGTTCTTCCCCACCCCCCCCACTCCCACCACCCCCATAGTCCACAGGGTTTTACATGTGTCATTGATCAAGACCTATTTCCATATTATTGATAATTGCACTGGGGTGATCATTTAGAGTCTACATCCCCAATCATAACCATATCAACCCATGTATTCAAGCAATTGTTTTTCTTCTGTGTTTCTACTCCCATAGTTCTTCCTCTGAATGTGAATAGCATTCTTTCTTATAAGTCCCTCAGAACTGTCCTGGATCATTGCATTGCTGCTAGAACAGAAGTCCATTACATTCAATTGTGTCACAGTATATCAGTCTCTGTGTACAATGTTCTTCTGGTTCTGCTCCTTTCACTCTGCATCACTTCCTGGAGGTCATTCCAGTTCACATGGAATTCCTCCAGTTTGTTATTCCTTTGAGCACAATAGTATTCCATCACCAACAGATACCACAATTTGTTCAGCCATTCCCCAATTGAAGGGCAGCCTCTCATTTTCCAGTTTTTTGCCACCACAAAGAATATAGCTATAAATATTTTTGTATAAGTTTTTTTCCTTATAATCTCTTCAGGGTATAAACCCAGCAGTGGTATGGCTGGATCAAAGGGCAGATAGTCCTTTATAACCCTTTGGGCATAGTTCCAAATTGCCATCCAGAATGGTTGGATCAATTCACAATTCCACCAGCAATGCATTAGTGCCCCTATTTTGCCACATCAGTGATATGTTTTAAATAGAGAAGAGTTTTTCATGAATGCTAAAGACTTTAGCATTCTCCCTATACCGGGGCCTATTTTATATCTTTTAGGATACAAATGTGATATGAATGTAGAACTGACTTAAAACCTTTATGATAGTTGACAAAGACAGTAGAAATGATATGGTACTCTGAGGCACCATATTCAGTAATCACTAAGCCTATAATAATTACTTTTCCGAGTCTGCTTCTGCCTCTCCATACTTCTTCCACTTCCCTTCACTAGTAGCCTCCTAACCATGGAAGATCTATCTGCCTTTGCAGGCCTGTCCTCTTATTGGTCAGATCCTCCTGCAACTTCCATTTTTAGGAAAGTGCCCAGGCCAGCCATCACTGCCATCTTTCACCTTCAAGTTTCTTTGTCCACCATGATGTTCCTCTCTCTCTTTCATCTTCATTTTTGAGAACATCCGCTCTTTGGAAGCAGGGGCTGCTTCTGTTTGCTTGTTGGCTTATTCCCAGCATTTATCCCAGAACCTGGCATATAGTGGATATTTAGTGACTTTATATGCTCTTTAAGTCTGTGGGACTTTTTGCCACAAACATTTTGTTCCTCAGCCAATATATTATTTTCTTGCAGGTGTTTATAGCTTTTTATTAGGGATACAGGCTGTAAAACTTCATATAAAGTATATACATATGTAATTTGCCTCTGTGGTGTCCTCATATTTTGGTAAAAGATATGCAATGCTTTCTGTTAAGAAAGGTAAGATCAAACTTGTATCTGAGAAGAAGCTGGTAAAAAGCTTTATTAATAATTCATGAGTCACTGTGAAGCAATTGAGTCTATAATTATGGGTGTTCTCTAGCCACCACTTTCAGTTTTGTAGAGAAGCTAGAGTTTCAGTCACTTTTCTTTATGTTCTGTCATTTATTATCTTTACAAGCTTCCTGTTTGTTGAATGATCCAATCTGAATTTTTGTAGTGGCATGAGCATATTGATAATCAGAAACTTTCTACAGCCTCATTTCAGGAAGGAAAACTTTTCTCTTAAAAAAAAAAATCTTACCTTCTCTTTTAAAATTGATACGAAGGGGGGGCAGCTGGGTAGCTCAGTGGAGTGAGAGTCAGGCCTAGAGACAGGAGGTCCTAGGTTCAAACCCGGCCTCAGCCACTTCCCAGCTGTGTGACCCTGGGCAAGTCACTTGACCCCCATTGCCCACCCTTACCACTCTTCCACCAAGGAGCCAATACACAGAAGTTAAGGGTTAAAAAAAAAAGAACAAAAAAATTAATAAAATAAAATTGATACGAAGTATTGGTTCCAAGACAGAAGGGTGGTGAGGGCTAGGCAGTGAAGGTTAAGTGACTTGCTCAGGGTCACACAACTAGGAAGCATTTGAACGTAGGACCTCTCATATCTATACCTGACTCTTAGTCCACTGAGCCACCTAGCTATCTCTTCTATATCTTCATTTTAGGGAAGGTAATCTCTCTAACTTCTGATTTCTTTAATTCCCAAACCACTAGAGTATAATTATTGATTGGTGCAGAATTGTTTCTTGTGCTGCATTGAATTCTTGCATCACCTTAATCTTTTGTATTTATTTAGGAAATCTAGAATATTTTTCTTTTGGCTCTTTGATAGATTTATTTTCTTCCCAGAGTTGTAACCACATTCTTTCACTTGCCTGCTAGACTCTTTGCCTGATGCCTTTAAAAGAATTTTTTTTCCATATTTTATTCCAGTAACAAATTTATGCATAAGTTTTCCAAGGTTACATATTCACATTACTCCCTCCTTTCTTCCCTCCCCATCCTAGTTGACAAGCAATTCCACTAGGTTTTATGTATATTATCGCTCAAATCCTATTTCCATAGATTCATTTTTGTAATACTCTTTTAAAACCAACCTTCCCAAATCATATACCCTAATAAACAAATGACAAATCATGCTTTCTTCTGCATTTCTACTCCAACAGTTCTTTCTCTACATGTGGATAGCATTCTTTTCATAAGTTCCTTAGAATTGTCCTGGATCATTGTATTACTGTTAGCAGCAAAAGTCTATTACATTTGATTGTGCCATAATATTTTAGTTACTGTGTACAATGTTCTACTGATTCTGCTTATTTTGCTTTGCATCTGTTTGTGTAGATCTTTTCAGTTCTATATAGCATAATAGTATTCCATCACCATCATATACCATAATTTGGGGAATCTAGAATTCTTGGTATGCTTTTGTAATCCCCAATCTCTTCTAAGGAAGATGGGGAAGGGATAGCTCTCTGCAGTATGTTCCATTTTCAGAAGGGGATAATGCTGCTGATTAGCTGAATGCTGCACATAACACTGTATACTTGCCATAAGGGACCTAACTTCAGTTGGCTGATGAGTCATTTTAAGAGAAGACCTTAGGGGAAGACCATCAATAGAGGAATACAAAGCAAAACCATTTGAGTGTCAGACTGGAGCTCTGAGAACCACAGATATGGATAGGAAACTGAGTGCATCATGTTTCTCAAATTCTAGGACTTGCAACTCTAGAGACCATTGAGAGTGGGCCTCATCCACGTGAGGTTGTTCTTTCTCTCCTGGTTTGAGCTCAAATCTGATCTCTCTTCCAGCTAAAGAAATAATTTGTTCTTGTGTATTTTGGGGGGGCAGCTTAGGTAGTGTAGTGTATAGAGTGCTGGGTCTAGAATCAGGAAGGATGCTTCCTAGCTGTGTGAACTTGGGCAAGTCATTTTGCCGTTTGCCTCAGTTTCCTCATCTGTCAAATGAGCTGGAGAAGGGAGTAAATGTAAAATGAACCAGACCCAAATGGGGTCCCAAAAAGATAGGCATGATCAAAATACCTGAAGAACACTTCTTTGATGTATTCCAATATGTAGAATTCTGATTTATATTTGCTTTTTTGCTTGGATAAATAGGTTTGCAATTTGTGATGATCTTTTATATAATCTCCTTTTAATAGGAAGGTGCTAAGGTGGTGAGTGCGTAAGGTAAGAGCTATGCTTCTTCCCTTGAAGAGTGATCAGTGTGGGAGATGGTGCATCTAGGTGGCTCAGTAGATAGGGAGGTCCTAGATTCAAATCTGATCTCAGGCACTTCCTAGCTGCGTGTCCCTGAGCCAGTCACTTACTGTCCATGGTCTAGCCTTTATTGCTCTTCTACCTTGCAAGCAATATATAGCATTGATTCTAAGATGGGAGGTAACAGTTTAAAAAAAGTGATCAAGGAAGCAAGTTTCATCCTGAACCTATTGTTCTTGACTAGAGATATTTGAGGTACAGCAGATAACTATGATCCCCTCCTGATACCCTTCTTATTAAGTGGAGAAGAGATCGCCAAGCCTTCATTGCCCTGGATCCTGCCTGACTCTCCTCTCCACTAGATTTTTGTGGCAGCATGACCCTTCTGCCTCTTTCCTCAAGGAGGGAAGACAGTTTTCTTGGAGATAAGGTGGACCAGATTTTATCTCAGTTCATAGCTAGTCACACTACCCACGAGCCATGTCTCTAAATTTAGACAACCCACACGCATATACATCTCACACATTTGTTTTCTGGTTTCATTTTTCCATGTTTCTTTTTTGTTACCTTAATTGAGCAATGTGGATTTCAACTTTTTTTTACCAATGTTGCCCAGTACCAGAGACACTCCATCTTGGGGCCAAACTTCCAGGAATGCTGACAACTAATCAGAACTTATTCTTCAATTATTAACAAACTCCCACCTTGTGGTACTTTACCCATCCCAATGATTCTGAATTGCTGTAATTGTTCAGATCCTTTCCGCCTTTTTCATTAGCCATTCCCTTGTCCTCTTCCCTCTCAACCTAATCCCACCCTCAAAATATACCACTCTAAAGCTCTCTACTACTTTCATTATATTCTTCTGAACTCCTGCTCCATAGATTATAGATTTGCTTTCCCCTTAAACTTTTTCCTTTCTCATGCCCATCTTCTTTTTTTTTTTTTTACATTTTAATTAATTAATTAAGAATATTTTTCCATGGTTACCTGATTCATGATCTTTTTTTTTTTAACCCTTAACTTCTATGTATTGGCTCTTTGGTGGAAGAGTGGTAAGGGTGGGCAATGGGGGTCAAGTGACTTGCCCAGGGTCACACAGCTGGGAAGTGTCTGAGGCCAGATTTGAACCTAGGACCTCCCGTCTCTGGGCCTGACTCTCACTCCACTGAGCTACCCAGCCGCCCTGATTCATGTTCTTTTGCTCCACTCCTCCCACTCCCCTCCCATAGCCAACGAGAAATTCTACTGGGTTTTACATGCGTCATTGATCAAGACCTATTTCCATGTTATTAATATTTGTATTAGGGTGATCGTTTAGAGCCTACATCCATAATCATATCCCTATTGACCCATGTGATCAAGTGATTGTTTTTCTTCTGTGTTTCTGCTCCCATAGTTCTTTTTTTGGATGTGAATAGTATTTTTTTCTCATAAGACTCTCAGGATTGTCCTGGGTCATTGCATTGCTGCTTGTAGAGAAGCCTATTACATTCGATTGTGCCATAATGTATCCGTCTCTATGTATAAAGTTCTGGTTCTGCTCCTTTCACTCTGCATCAATTCCTGGAGGTCGCTCCAGTTCACATGGAATTCCTCCAGTTCTTTATTCCTTTGAGCACAATAGTATTCCATCACCAACAGATACCACAATTTGCTCAGCCATTCCCCAATCAAAGGGCATACCTTCATTTTCCAGTTTTTTGCCACCACAAAGAGCGTGGTTATAAATATTTTTGTACAAGTCTTTCTCTTTATTATCTCTTTGGGGCATAAACCCAGCAGTGGTATGGCTGGATCAAAGGGCAGACAGTCTTTTAAAGCCATTTGGGCATAGTTCCAAATTACCATCCAGAATGGTAGGATCAATTTACAACTCCACCAGCAATGCATTAATGTCCCAATTTTACCACACCCCCTCCAACAGTTATTACTTTCCTTTGCTGTCATTTTAGCCAATCTGCTAGGTGTGAAGTGGTACCTCAGGGTTGTTTTGATTTTGCATTTCTCTAATTATAAGAGATTTAGAACATTTTTTCATGTGCTATTGATAGTCTTGATTTCTTTATCTGAAAATTGCCTATTCATGTCCCTTGCCCATTTATCAATTGGGGAATGTCATGCCCATCTTCTTGCATTCAAAGAGACTTGGATCCATCTAGAAGACACAATTTTCCTGGCTACCCTTTCCAGTATGTGTTGCACTTTCACTTTTATGCCACTACTCATAGAGTGAGGTGGGGGAGTTGGTATCCTCCTTATTCCCCATTGTTATTTTGATGCTCTCCCTTTACCACCATCATTCCTTTGGGGTTCACTCAACCTACATTAAAGGCCAGATTAAAAATCTGGTTGCTGTTTTCTACAGTCTTTCAGGACACACTCCTTTTTTTTCTTTTCTCAATAAGTTTAGTACTTGGTTTACAGTCTTTATCTCTTCCCCAACTCTTTTCCTCATTTTAGGGAACTTCAATTGTACTTATTAATATTCCCCTAAACAACTCAATCTCCTGGTTTCTAATGTATTTGTTTCCCATGATTTATTCTTCCAATCCACCTCAGTAACATAGATAGTGCTATCACCTAAAAGTATTTCACTTTCATGTTCATGAATTCACAAATTTTGTTATCTCATTTCACATGTATAATTCATATCATATTGTCATTTTACTTCACCCTCTGCAATGCAACTTTAAATTCGGTTCTTTGTCCTCACATACTTTCTTTCCCTCAGGCCATCACTGGCAGTATTCCCTTCCTTTCCTCATCTTGACTCCTTGGTGAACCAGTTCAACTCTACACTTTTCTTCTCTTGAGTTCTTTGTCCAGTTATCCTATCATCAGTCTTGTTCAGCCTTTGATAACTCCCACCATCTGCTACTTTCACTTCTACTCACATTCCATTAAATTTAGCTACATAAAAACCACAAAACTGTGCTGCCTGTATCTTCCACAAATTTATGTTACATAAGACAGCCCTTTTACAAATCCCTAATTAATTGATTATCTCACTCACTAGTATGGATTTCCCAGACCTTTCATTCTTTCTGAAACCACTGAAGGTTCCTTCTCTCCCCACATCCTTTCAATTGAGAACACTGCCTTATATTTCACTGAAAAAAATTGAGATCATTTGCCAAGAACTACCTCTTCTACCATCTTCATCTCATATTATTCAGATGCTTTGCACTACTTTATCTTCCTTTAGTCCCTGAATCACATGAAAATCTCACCCTTTTTTCTGCCAAGGCAAAGCCTTCTGCATGCACAAGTGATCTTATTCCATGCTTTTTTCTAAAGCATAGAAGATGCCTCTCTCATTCCTACTCTCTCACCAGTCTTTAATCTCCCTCTGTCTACTGACTGCTTCCCAAATGCCTAAAAGTAAATACCCAGCTTCCCCATCATCAAAAAAGTCCTCACTTGATACTCCTATCCCCTCTAGCTATTGTCCCATATTTTTCCTCCCCCTTGTGGGCTAAACTTCTGTGGAAGTGATGAGTGCTCTTTCATTCCTTACTGTCTTACACATTTTGGCTTATGTCCTCATAATTCAACCAGAATTGATCTTTCCAAAGTCACTAAAGATCTCTTAATTGCCAATTCTAATGACCTTAAATGGAGTATGGAAATATGTTTTGCATGATTTTACATGTATAATTGATTTGATGTTGCTGTTTGCCTTCTCAGTGGATGGGGGAGAGACTAAAGAGAAGAAGAAAATTCAGAAATCAATTTTTAAAAAAGTTAAAATTTATGAATTTATTTTAAAAAATCTAATGGCCTTTTCTTAATCCTCATCTTTCTTGACTTCTCTTTAGCTTCTGATACTGTTAATCAACCTCTTCTCTTTAATACTCTCTTCTCTCTATATTTTTATGACAATATTCTCTCATGGTTCTTCTATATCATGGACAATTTCATCTCCATGTCTTTTGCTGCCTCTTCATTTGGGTTATCACTAACCATGGTTGTTCCCCAGTGCTCTGACCTTTTCTCTTCTTCCTCCATCTTTTTTGGTAATCTCATCGACTCCCGTAGATGTTAACTATTATTATTAAAATGTAATCTAAATGGACTGTGGGTTCACACTGGGTTGAAGGAGAGACAGGACCAACCAGGAGACCAGGGTTCACTGCCGAGCTGTTAACTGTCACAGGAATGGCAGTTGGCCCAACAGTCACTCAGCCCTCCTAGGCCAGGGTCTATGGAACCAGCAAGCAAAAGGTAAAAGTTTATAATAGTTTAATTGAGGGAAATAATAATGAAGGATGGGAATAAGGGATTCTATACTTACAACCTAAGGGTAAACCACAGGGGCAGGGGAAGGACTTGACTACACTATTCTATTGACCTAAGCCAGGCAGGGCCCAAAGGAAGCAGTACTGAAGTCACAGTACCTGGTTCCAGCCAGGTTTGGTCAGCTTAGCTAAAGGGCCTGAGGATGGCTTTTTCAATTGGGGTCTCACGGTAAATCCAAGGATGGTCATATGATGCCAAGCGCCAACTCCACCAGGTGATCCAAGGTACCCAGGTAGGGAGAGAGAGTTTGCAACGCTGTCCACCAGATCACAAACCACTTCCCCACTTGGTGCTGCTCTGCAGGTCTGTTGTCTACTGCTGAAAGCCTCCACCTCTCTCAGGATCCCAGGGAATCTGGATGCAGTTTTCCCCTAACTCTGAGATCTCCCAGGGTTAGCAACAGTTATGTCCCCAACCACTAATGGAGTCTCTCTCAGAGTCCAAGTCCCACTTCCTGCTCCTTCATTCCATCTTGGAATCCTCCAGCCCTTCCTGCTAGGTCCAACACCAATACTAAATTAATCTTCCTCACAACATGATTCTTGGATCCATTTCCAGCTCTTCTGACCTTTAGTCTTGCATCCAACTACCTACCTATTGGACATATAGAATTAGATGTATTATAGACATCTTAAACTCAACGTCTGAATCTAAACTCATTATCCTTTCTCCAAATCCTTTCCTCTTCCTCACTTTCTTATTCAGGTAGATGGCAAGACTATCCTTTTAGCTACTCAAGTTCCCAATTCAGATATTATCCTTGACCCTCTGCTTTCTCTCATTCTGCCTCCATATCCAGTCTCTCACCAAATTCAGTCAGTTCTCCTTTCACGTCTTATAAATGCCCCATCTCTCTTCTAATACTACGTGTATCATCCTGTTGCAGGTCCTCCTGGACTATTGCAGGAACCTTCCAGATAATCTTCTTGGCTCAAATCTCTCTTTAATATGACCATCATTGATCTCTCAGATATCAAATTCATCATAAAAGACAGGTCATGTTACTATTCAGTTAACTCCAGGGGCTCTCTATAACAACCTTCAGGTTCAGATTTAAAACCAGCTGTTTGGCTTTTTAAGTCCTTCAAAATTTAGCACTCTCCTACCTTTCCACTCTTTTTAAAAATACTTTACTCTCCCCAATATACTCTGCTCTTGGATAATACTGAACTCCTTTTGGTGCTTGGTCAGGACACTCCATCTCCTGCCTGCAGGCATTTTCATGGGCAATTCTTCACGCCTAGAATTTTCTCCTTCTTCTTCAAATCATCTCCTGGCTTCCTTCAAGTCCCCACAAAAATCCTTTCTTCTACAAGAAGCCTTTCTCATTCTCCCTTTATGCTAAGGCCTTCCATGTAAAATAATTCCCAACTTATTCTGTATACATATTGTTTGTACACAGTTATTTGCATGTTGTCCCCTCATTAGACTGTGAGCTTCTTAAGAGCTGTGGTTTGGTCTTTCAGTTGTCTGATTCTGTGACCTAGTGGACCATTACTGTCCACGGGATTTTCATGGCAAAGATACTGGAGTGGTTTGCTATTTTCTTCTCTAGTGGATTGAAGCAAACAGAGATTAAGCGCCTTATTTAGGGTCATGTAGCTGGCCTGAGTTCAGATTTGAACCCAGGTCTTCCTGCCACCAGTCCCCTTTAACAAATAGCTATAATGAAGTAAAACAAATTCTCTCATATGACTCTGATCTCCCATTCTGGGTGTTTATTTTGAAAGTTCTTCATTCAGTTTGGTGATGAAAGATTTAGCAGGGTTACATCTAGAAATATATTTTCCTTAAGTTTCTTTATGGATTCTTATTGTTATGATTGCATTTGTATATCAGCTAAAGAATCATGAATTGAAGGCTAGCCCTCAAGTCATTACAGTTATCTAGAATATTTACTGGGAATCCATTTAGTCCTTCAGAGGACATATGTATCCAACTGCTTAAATGTTTGCAGGAAGTCAGTAGAGTGGTAGTGGTGACCCGGAGAGAGACAAAGTTAGGAAGGAGATTAAAAAGAAAATTGTAGGACAAATCTTTGAAGAGCCAGCATAAGGGGAAAAGACTGTGGGATTCTTCTAAACTGCATTCTCAGACTCCCTCTAGTGGTAGTTAACAAAAAAGAATAAGAATGAAAAGAAAGTAAGCTTTGAATGGGGGTAGGAATAGGAGAAAATACAGGATATAAAATCGATATCAGTTTTGGATTCGTTTTCACTATACTGAGTTTTTCTGCTAGATCAGTCTGAAGAATAGCTAGGCCAGGCATGTCTTTATTCCTTTCTGAGTTCCACTCATTCTCTGGACTTTCTCTATCATGTCACAACAGCTGCTCACCCTGGAAATTTACTATGGCACTTTGGCTCTTTCATTTGATGGTTCAATCCCCTCAGAACCTTCAATTTGTCTCTGTCTCCTGGTTTACCTCCTACAAATATGGCATGTATCTTCTATTGTCAAGAAAATCTCATTTGATTCTTCTATCTCTGGTCCTATTTCTCTTCTGCCTTTTGTATCTAAACTCCTCAAAAGAGACTTCCAACATCTATCTATCTATCTATCTATCTATCTATCTATCTATCTATCTATCTATCTATCTATCTATCTATCTATCTATCTGTCTGTCTGTCTGTCTGTCTGTCTGTCTGTCTGTCTGTCTGTCTATCCATCCATCTATCCTACCATTCGTCTATCTATCCATCTACCCATCTATCCGTCTATCTATCACAGTGGTTCCCAAACTTTTTTGATCTACTGCCCCCTTTCCAGAAAAAATATTACTTAGCACCCCCTGGAAATTATGAAACTATTTATTGAACTCAGAGTAGAATGTAATACAAAAAAAGTGTGGCCATCACTGCTCTCCTGGATTGCTGCAGCACTCACTTTGGGAATCATTGATCTATCTTCTCTAGTTTTTCACCACTCATTCTCTTCTTAACTCCTTACAATGCCCACCTCTTTCCACTGAAATTGCTCTCTCCAAAGTTAATAATGATCTCTTAATTGCCCAAAGCCAATGGGCTTTTCTCTGTCCTCATTTTCTTTGACCTCCCTACAGCCTTTGACACTGTTTTTCAATCTCTCCTTAACACTCTTCTCTCTAGGCTTTTGGGACACCACTCTCTGTTCTCCTTCTACCTATTTGACTATTCTTTCTGTCTTCTTTGCTAGATCTTCTAGGTCACATTCCCTAACTATAGGTGCCCCTTGTAATGTAAGGGGGCTAGCTGCAGAGCAGGAGAGGAGTGGAGGATGGAATTAGGCCAGCCCCAGAGGCTATAGGCTAGAGTACAGGGTGTGAATGTAATAGGGATCCTGCACCCAAGCTGGCAGAGAGATAGGTGTAACTCCCCCTCACCAGCAAAGCCAAGCCCCTTTAAACTCAGGATTCTATGGCCCTGCCCTGAGAAAAGGAAGTAATCCTATTGGTGAAATGATGGAGTCAAACAGGAAGGAGAAATGGCACTTACTGGATCCAGTAGCTTAATGGAGTTGCTAGCTGTAGCCTTTGGAATGTTCAGATAGTTGTTCTTACTTGGCCTATATTGAAGGTAAGGCAATGACTTCAAGTTCTTAGGCTTAAAGGTTTAAGGGATTTATTTGGTGGTAAATGTATTAGGTAAAATGGGTTTGGAAAGAGGGTAAGGTAGTCTAAGATCTTAAGTCAGCTAACTAGTCTTGAAATGCTGAAAGGTCTTCTTCTGGAGCAGAGGATAAGAATGCCTTGTGGGCAGACTTAACTCTGATAAAGCTTGGCTGCTGGCAGGGCTGACAAGCCCTGGGCCAGGTGGTGATGTTTAGTTGGTTGAAATATATTCTTGTTCCTCAAGAGATTGTTGGGTTTGCCAATGAGTTGTTGATATCTGGCTAGCAATGATAGATGAGACTACCCCCCTAAGGGGGCAGCTGGGTGGCTCAGTGGATTGAGAGCCAGGCCTAGAGACTGGAGGTCCTAGGTTCAAGTCCAGCCTCGGACACTTCCAGCTGTGTGACCTTGGGCAAGTCACTTGACCCCCATTGCCTACCCTTACCACTCCTGGGCCAAGGACGGTCCCTAGCGGTCCCTAGCCCGGATGAAAAAAGGAGGAGGGTTGGGCGTGGGGCTAGCAACCCCACCCTGTAAAAACTACATCTGCTAAAGAAACTGCAACCTAAAGTAGGGGCAGCTGGGCTAGCTCAGTGGATTGAGAGCCAGGCCTAGAGAAGAAAGGTCCTAGGTTCAAATCCGGGCTCAGACACTTCCCAGCTGGGTGACCCTGAGCGACCCATTGCCTACTGGTTGTGGCCCTATGCTCCTAGAATGGAGTCCCAGGATAAAAAAAAAACAACAACAAAAAAACCTGCCTAAGAAATCTAAACCCACGTTCCTCCTCTGTTTTCCCAGAGTCCAACCCCCAAAGAAGTAAAAGGAGAAGTCAAGTCAGGGGTGTGGAACCCTTCTTATATACCCACACTTCAACTGTCAAGCCTGGCACCAGCCCCTGTCTCATGCCAGGTTCTGTGTTCTAACTGGGAAACTGCTATCTTGCACACATGAAAAACGTGACTACAAGATTTACACACTACACGGAGAATTAAATTATGAAAGTCTTTTGTGTACTTTGGAAGATTAATTCCAAGATACTTTATGTATTTCTAAATTATTTGGAATAGAATTTCCCTATTATTTTTGTGTTTTGCCATTTATTTATTTGTCCATCCATTCGTTTATTTATTTATTTATTTATTAAAACTCTTACCTTCTGCCTTAGAATCCATACTGTGTATTGGTTCCAAGGCAGAAGAGTGGTAAGGGTGGGCAATGGGGGTTAAGTGACTTGCCCAGGGTCACACAGCTGGGAAGTGTCTGAGGCCATATTTAAACCTAGGGTCTCCCGTCTCTAGGCTTGGCTCTCAATTCACTGAGCTACCCAGCAGCCACTGTGTTTTGTTATTTTTGTATGGAAATGAAGTTGATTTTGAAGAATTATTTTGAAGTCTGAAACTTTGCTGAGGCTTTTGTCTCAATTAATAGCTTTGCTGATTTCCTAGGATTTTTGAAGTCATCATCTCTATAGGAATAAAATTAAAATTTTGCTAAGGATTGTAGTTTTGCTGGGGATCATAGTTTCTAGGGTAACAGATTCCAATTACGCATACCATCAGCAAATAGGGATAGTTTTTATATTCTCTTTACCTGCTTTTATGATTTTAGTTTTTCTCCTGTCTAATTACTATTGCCAGTCCTTCCAGAACTAATAAAGTAATAGCGAAGAGAGAATCCTGTTTTATGCCTATATTTATTGGAAAAAGTTCTAGTGTATCCTTGTTTCATATGATAAAAGTTTTTGTTTTTAGATGGATGTTTTTTATAATATTTTTTTAAGAAGTACCTATTCTTATATTTTAAAAAGTTTTTTTTTTAGCACAAAAGAATTATGGACCTTGTCAAAAGCTTTTTCTTCATCTATATAGTTTTAGATGTTTGGGGTTTTTATTATGATTATGTTGATTGTTTTCCTAATGTTAAATCATCTTTTTATCTCTGATATAAAGCCCAATTCATCATAATGAATGATTTCTTGGACATATAATTAGTCTTTTTGACAAGATTTTATTTTTAAAAATAGATGTTGGTCTATACATAATATATACTAGATTGTTTTTAAGTTCTTCCAACACTATAAATAGTTCCAATAAATAGAGGCATAAAATGGGAGAGGGGTGTAGAAGGAGTTGGTAGAAATCTTTGCAGGAAGTTTCATTTCAAAGCTATTTGGGGAACTGATTTATATTTATGGAAATAAGAGCTATTCACCCAATGATAAATGGTCAAAGAAAATGAAAGGATAGTTTTCAGAGCAAGAAATCCATACTATAAGTAGCTATATGAAAAATATTCTAAATCATCTATAATTAAAGAAATGAAGATTAAAACAACTCTAAGGTTCCACCTCACACTAATCATTTGGCAAAATCAGAAAAAAAGGAAAATGACAAATTATGGGTTGGTTGTACTTTAAATAAGCACTTTGATGCATTGTGGGTAGAACTGTGAATTAGTCCTGCTGTGCTGGCAAGAAATTTGGAATTATGGCCCCAAATTTTTGAACTATTCATGTATTTTGACTAAGAAATACTATCTCCAAAGATTTCAAAGAACATGGAAAAGGACCTGCATGAACAAAAATATCTATAGTACCTCTTTTTGTGGTGGAAAGGAAAAAGAATCTGAGGGGGTCCTCATCAATTAGGGAAAGGTTGAACAAGTTATGTCAAATGGATGTGATATAATACTACTGTGCCATTAAATGATAAAGAGGGATGTTTTCAGAGAAATTTAGGAAGACTTTATGAACTAGTGTGAAATGAAGAGAAAACAAAAATAACAATGCATACAATAACAATAATTTTGCAAAGACAAACAACTTCAAAAGACATAGGAACTCTGATCAATATACATGACCAAATCATGATCAACCACAATTCCAGAGGACTCATGATCACACATATTCTCCCCCTTTTAGATAGAGAGGTGATGGACTGAGAGCACAGACTAACAAATATTTTTTGTACAAGGAGAGAGAAAAGAAAGAAGGTTATATAGTGTCTATTGTACCAGGTACATTTGTTTTGCAAATATTATCTTGTTTGACTTTAACGTGTTTGTAATGGTTTTGTTTTTCTTGATTTCTTCATTTGTGAAGAGAAATGTGGGAGGGAGAGTGTTGTGGATATTTTGAAACTTTTGTTGGTAGGAAGGGCCAGCTGGTCAAACAAGTTTTTATAGGCTGAGAAGAATGAGGCTGTATAACAGTAAGGAGGGATGGGTACTGACCCAACTGTGGAGGCTGCAGGCAAAAACAAAACCTCTGTTTATTAAGGTTTATAAGGATTTAAAAGAAAGGTAAAAGTTTAGCAGGAAAGATCTCTAAATACTAATGGGGTACTAATTCAACCACACCCAATTCAAGGTCTCTCATGAGAACCACTTCTGTCTAGTAAAAACCAGACTTGTGCTCTCTCCTTATCACTACCTTAACCCAATTCCTAACAATTTAAGTCTATTTCTAATAGTTATTATTTTTATATATTCTAAATCTACTGTCTCCTTGTAGTTTTTCAGTTCAGTTGTTTCAGTCAGTAAGGGATTTTGGTCTAGTGGCTTCTGGCTTGGAATGGCCGAGCCAAGCCGGCTCCACTCTGTAACTACAGAGGAACAAAAACCAGATTTTCTTTTTTTAACTGTTGGTATTCCTTTCACAGCTCTTTCCCAAAACTTCCAGAGAGCCAAAGTTTTTGCCTCCTCTCTGGGCAGGGAACACCAGAGACAGTTGGGCTTAACAGAATTTTCATACTCCTCAGGTCTCACAGAATTCCTAAGCAAGACCTTAGCTCAAAGTTCCACCCAAATTTATGGAAACAAACGTTCTCCACATTCAAAGGAAGAACTATAGGAGTGGAAACATAGAAGAAAAACAACTGCTTGAACACATGGGTTGATGCGGACATGACTGGGGATGTAGACTCGAAAGGACCACACCAATGCAACTATCAATAATATGTAAATAAGTCTTGACTGATGACACATGTTAAAACCAGTGGAAATGTGCGTTGGCTATGGAGGGGGCAAAGAGGAGGTGAGGGGGAAAGTAAAAACACGAATCATGTAACCATGAAAAATTTTTCTAAAAAAATAAAATATTTAAATCAAAGTTCCACCCAAGGCATTCTGACAGTCTGACAGGATTACCACTTGTGTAGGGCCAGCCTACACATCAACAGGAGGCCTGGAAAATCATGACAGCATCAGTGAGAAAGAAAGGAAATTGTGAACAATTCAGTACTAACAAGTCAGCCCAGAACTAGCCTTTGAGCTGTGTTTTACTTTTATAATTTTTTCTTCAAGACAAGTTTTTTTCCACAAGGCTGGCATGAAATAATACACATTAAGTTTTAAGTCTAAACAGCATAGATTCAAGGTTACATAGGAATTTTGGCAGGAACAACACATTTTTTCATGTAGATTACATTTTAGTCTAAACAGCACTCAAAGTTTACCAATACCTTATTTTATCCAAATAAATTTCAATAACAGTCTTTTATTATTCAACATATTTCATAGGTGAACTTCTAAAACTATGGTTAAGTTCAATGTGTTAAAGCAATGAAGTAATGAAGTATTTTAAGTAATATTTTAAGTAATAAAGTAATATTTTAAGTAATAAAGTATTTTAAATTGCAATACTCTGTACTCCAAATTTCTTAGGAATCTATCATTTTGAATGCTGCTTTGCTGAGGGTATGAAATATTAATTCATTAATTGCTGGCTTATTATAAGGTGGCTAGCGGATTTCTTTAAGGGGATTTCTGTATTTCAACCACAAGACTTAGGGCTATCCTAGAGAAATTGACTACAACAAATCCAGTAATAAAAAGTGTTGGTTAGAAGGGAGCACACAGTGGGGTCTGATTGGGGTTTCCATCCTTCTTGTGGTCTGATTTTCAGATCCCAGGGTCCATGCATGACTCTGTCATACTGCATGGATTCAATGGGCCCTTGTCCCCTCTGTGGCCCTCAGCACCCACTCCTGTCATTAACTTGCCAGTCTGTTAATTAAAACCCCAAATCTATTTTACCCCCGATAATTCCCCTTTGTGATCCTGTTGGTAAGAATAATCTTACCAGTTGGATTGTAGTAAACCTTGCAACTCCTAATCTTATTCCTAAACTTATTATACTATTCCCCCCCACTCCAAAAAAACAGTCTTTTTCTTAAGCTTATCTTACTCTAAACTAAGCTATGCTAAGGATAAAAGAGAATTTCAGGTAACAAGAAAAAGAAATGAAGGAAAATACTTGCAAACATGCAAGTACAAACAGTACAATTACAAAAATTTAAAATGCAAACATTTGCAAAAATATAGTAACATAGTCCTATGCCATTACAGAAAACAAAACCTATGCAAAACTAATGCAAACTGCATCTTACAAATCCTATTGAAGAAAAATTTAAAGCCAAACTTTTAAACTATTCTGTAACACTATGCTAATACAGGAAACCAAAAAATATTTACAATAAAACTCAAAATTAACTAAGAATCTTTTAAGAATCCTAACTATGCACAAATATACAGATACATAGAAATCTATATAGTATTTACATGCTTTCTACATGCTATTTACATATTATTTACACTTTTTATAAACTATGTACATACTATATACATATTCTTATAGAATCATCTTTTCGGAAGACATGAAATTCCCCTTGAAGTAGGTATAGAAAACCTTAAAAATTTTATTTTACTAAAGATATACAATTTCCTTTGCTGTTATCTCATAGGAATATATGAAATCTTCCTTTGTGATAAGAACTTATCCTGTAATATTCATATGTATTGCAATACTTCTGTTATAAGTTGATTTCCTCCCATTTATTTACATTATCATGAATTTTAATTATTGAGTTAGGTGGTATTGCAAATCATGTCATAAGTGTGTCCTATATGTTACTGATCATTTTAAACTTAGTACTTACCCAAATCTGTTCCATATACAAACCTTTGTGTTACACAAGTCCATCTGTCATTTACATGCAAAGCAACATCTTCAGTCTTCTATCTTCTTGCTCTAATCTGCTTCTCAGTATTCTATGTTGTTTGCAGCTATATGTTCTTTGTATTTTCTGTATGTCAGTGCATACATACAGTTAGTGTCCATAATTATTCTGTGATCCTATTCCCTTGTTCTTGTGGAGTTGTCATTGCCATTGTTGTTGTGTGGTTGTCACCTTGATCCTTTTCTCCTCCTTCTTGATTAACATCTTCACCTGCAGGCATGTTTTCAGAAGCCTCTTCACCTGTAGTCACCTTCTTCGTGTGGGAACAGTGTATCCACAATGCTTTTTCCTGTACCCTGATCACTGAAGGTGTTGTCATTATAGTGTGGAAAGGCCCCTCCCAAGATGATTGCACTAGTTCTGCTAAAGTTTTTAATATATATTGAATCTCCTATTTGAATGTCATGTGAAGTATAATGGCCTCATCTGTACTAATGCCCCTATTTCTTGCAGGTCTTTGACCCTGTGTTGCAATTCCCTCACATACTGAGCAATTTTCATTTCTCCCCTTAGCATAGATGTAAAAGCTGGTGAGAAAGTCTTTGCCTTCATAGGAGAATGTCCATAGAGAATCTCATAAGGTGAAATGTGTAAGTCCCCTCTAGGCCTAGTTCTTAGGTAGAATAAAGCTAAAAAATAATAAAAAAAAAAAGTATTTCTGGCCACTTCAGATTGGTCTCTATACACAATTTCCCTATCATAGATTTCACCTCCCTGTTCATACTCTCAACCTGTCCAGCATTTTGAGGATGGTAAGGAACATGGAACTTTGGCGTGATCCCTATATTTTCATAGATCTGCTTTAAAACTGAGTTTGTAAAATGACTCCCTCTGTCAGAATCAATTCTCATTGGTATCTTAAATCTTGGTATGATCTCTCTCAATAGAATCTTTGCTACAAAGCTTGCTGTGTTCTAACTAGGTGGAAAAACTTTAGGCCACCAAGTTAGTTGATCTACAATCACCAAACAGTATTTAGAATTTCCTGCCTTGGGCATATTTATATAGTCTATCCGTAGATGTTCAAATGGTGTATAAGATAAAGGACATCCCCCAAAAGTTTTCTATTTGAATACTTGTTGGTTATACTATTGGCACAACGAACAAGCTGAGCAAACTTTTGATGTAATGCTGGTAATACCAGGAGCAACCCATGTCCTCTTAACTGTATCTATGATAGCCCATTTCCCAAAATGATCTTTGGCATGTATGGCCTAATAGATATGAGTGTAAAAATGACGTTGGGAGACTAGGCAGAAATTCTGCCTCTACTTTTGGACCACTTTCTCTGTATAAGCTTTTTTCTAGATCTGTTTCCTCAATGACAGAGAGATTTAATATGAGTTCTGGACCCTGCTCTGCAGCAAATCCAGTATCTTTGTCAAGATAATACCCAACATCAGCTCTGTGATTTCCTCTGGCTATAAAATCAGTGTTTTGCACATGGGTCTTGCAGTGAACTACTGCTAATTTTTTAGGAAGTTGTGTAGTTTGTAGCAATTCATGAATAATCTCTGCATTAGCCACTGTTCTGCCAAATGATGTTAGGAAACCACACTGAAATGATAAATGCCAAAAGCGTACTTAGAATCTGTGTATATTTTTGCTTTTTGGTCTTTGGCAATGTCACAGGCTTTTTTCAATGTAATTAATTCTGCAGCCTGCTCACTAAGGTTTCTGGGTAGTGAAGCAAACCATAGTCTCAAACTCAGTAACTTCAGCTGTAATGGTGTATCTTATACCTTCCTTCATATATGATGAACCATCTGTGAATAATATTAGGTCAGGGTTGGTTAGGGATGTATCTGAGAGATGTTCACAAGATCTTTCTGCTAATTACTCTACCATCCCACAGTTATGTAATGATTCCCCTTGTGTTGGTAAGTCAGGTAACAAAGTAGATGGGTTTAAGCTGTACATATTTTTTTTTTCATTTTTTTAGGTTTATTTTTTTTAAACATTTATTAATATTCATTTTTAACATGGTTACATGATTCATGTTCCTCCTTTCCCCTTCGCCCCCCACATTCCCCCACCCATGGCCAATGCACATTTCCACTAGTTTTGTCATGTGTCCTTGATCAAGACCAATTTCCAAATTGTTGATAGTTGCATTGGTGTGGTAGTTTCAAGTCCACACCCTCAATCATGTCCACCCCAACCCATGCATTCAAGCAGTTGTTTTTCTTATATGTTTCCTCTCCTGCAGTCCTTCCTCTGAATGTGGGTAGCGTTCTTTACCATAAATCCCTCAGAATTGTCCTGGGTTACTGTATTGCTGCTGGTACAGAGGTCCATTACATTCAATTTTACCACAGTATATCAGTCTCTGTGTACAATGTTCTTCTGGCTCTGCTCCTTTCGCTCTGCATCTGTTCCCGGAGGTCTCTCCAGTTCGCCTGGAACTTCTCCAGTTTATTATTCCTTTTAGCACAGTAGTATTCCATCACCCGCATATACCACAGTTTGTTCAGCCATTCCCCAATTGAAGGACATACCCTCCTTTTCCAATTTGTTGCCACCACAAAAAGCGCAGCTATAAATATTTTCATACAAGTTTGTTTATCTATGATCTCTTTGGGGTACAAACCCAGCAATGGTATGGCTGGATCAAATGGCAGGCATTCTTTTATAGCCCTTTGAGCATGATCCCAAATTGCCAGCCAGAATGGCTGGATCAGTTCACAGCTCCACCAGCAATGCATTAATGTCCCAATTTTGCCACATCCCCTCCAACATTCATTACTCTCCCCTTCTTTCATTTTAGCCAATCTTCTAGGTGTGAGGTGATACCTCAGAGTTGTTTTGATTTGCATTTCTCTAATTATTAGAGATTTGGAACACTTTCTCATGTGCTTATTGATACTTTTGATTTCTTTACCTGAAAATTGCCTATTCATGTCTCTTGCCCATTTATCAAGTGGGGAATGGCTTGATTTTTTATACAACTGCTTTAACTCCTTGTATATTTGAGTAATTAGACCCCTGTCCGAGTTTTTCGTTATAAAGATTTTTTCCCAATTTGTTGTTTCCCTCCTGATTTTGACTACATTGTTTTTGTTTGTACAAAAGCTTTTTAGTTTAATATAATCAAAACCATTTAATTTATATTTTGTAATTTTCTCTAACTCTTGTTTGGTTTTAAAGTGTTTCCTTTCCCACAGATCTGACAAGTAAACTATTCTGTGTTCACTTAACTTGTTTATAGTTTCCCTCTTTATATTCAAGTCATTCACCCATTCTGAATTTATCTTGGTGTAGGGTGTGAGATGTTGATCTAGACCTAATCTCTCCCATATTGTTTTCCAAATTTCCCAGCAGTTTTTGTCATATAGTGGATTCATGTCCCAAAAGTTGGGCTCTTTGGGTTTATCATACACTGTCTTGCTGATGTCATTTACCCCAAGTCTATTCCATTGATCCTCCTCTCTGTCTCTTAGCCAGTACCATATTGTTTTGATGACTGCTGCTTTATAGTATAGTTTAATATACTGCTAGGCCCCCTTCCTTCACATTTTTTTTTCATTATTTCCCTTGAAATTCTTGATCTTTTGTTATTCCAAATGAAATTTGTTATAGTTTTTTCTAATTCAGTAAAGAAGGTTTTTGGTAGCTTGATATGTATGGCGCTAAATAGGTAAATTAATTTGGGTAGAATTGTCATTTTTATTATGTTAGCTCGACCTACCCATGAGCAAACAATGGCTTTCCAATTGTTTAGATCCAGTTTTATTTGTTTGGAAAGTGTTTTGTAGTTGTTTTCATATAATTGCTGTGTTTGTTTTGGTAGATAGATTCCTAAGTATTTTATATTGTCTAGGGTGATTTTAAATGGTGTTTCTCTTTCTACATCTTGCTGCTCTAGTGTGTTGGAAATGTATAGAAATGCTGATGATTTATGTGCATTTATTTTGTATCCTGCAACTTTGCTAAAGTTGTTGATTATTTCTACAAGCTTCTTAGTTGATTCTCTAGGATTTTTTAAGTATACCATCATATCATCTGCAAAGAGTGATAACTTAGTTTCCTCCTTGCCTATTTTGATACCTTCAATTTCTTTTTCTTCTCTAATTGCAACTGCTAGTGTTTCTAGTACTATGTTGAATAATAGAGGTGATAATGGGCATCCTTGTTTTACTCCTGATCTTATTGGGAAGGCTTCTAATTTATCCCCATTGCATATGATGTTTGTTGATGGTTTTAGGTATATACTATTTATTATTTTTAGGAAAGGTCCTTCTATTCCTATACTTTTCAGTGTTTTCAATAGGAATGGATGCTGTATTTTGTCAAAGGCTTTTTCAGCATCTATTGATATGATCATGTGATTTTTGTTTGTTAGACTGTTGATATGGTCAATTGTTTGGATGATTTTCCTAATGTTGAACCAACCTTGCATTCCTGGTATAAATCCCACCTGATCATGGTGGATGATCTTCTTAATTACTTGCTGGAGTCTCTTTGCATGTATTCTATTTAAGATTTTTGCATCTATGTTCATTAGGGAGATTGGTCTATAGTTTTCTTTCTCTGTTTTTGATCTCCCTGGCTTTGGAATCAGTACCATATTTGTGTCATAAACGGAATTTGGTAGGACTCCTTCTTTGCTTATCATATCAAATAATTTGTATAGTATTGGGATTAGTTGCTCTTTGAATGTCTGATAGAATTCACTTGTGAATCCATCAGGCCCTGGTGATTTTTTCTTAGGGAGTTCTTTGATGGCTTGTTCAATTTCCCTTTCTGATATGGGATTATTTAGGTATTCTATTTCTTCTGCTGTTAATCTAGGCAGTTTATATTTTTGTAAATATTCATCCATATCTCCTAAATTGTTATATTTATTGCCATATAATTGGGCAAAATAGTTTTTAATGATTGCCTTACTTTCCTCTTCATTAGAGGCGAGGTCTCCCTTTTCATCTTTGATACTGTCAATTTGGTTTTCTTCTTTCCTTTTTTTTATTAGATTGACTAGTACTTTGTCTATTTTATCTGTTTTTTCAAAGTACCAGCTTCTAGTCTTATTTATTAATTCAATAGTTCTTTTACTTTCGATTTTATTAATTTCTCCCTTGATTTTTAGTATTTCTAATTTAGTTTCCATCTGGGGATTTTTAATTTGCTTGCTTTCTAATTTTTTGAGTTGCATGCCCAATTCATTAATCTCTGCCCTCCCTAATTTGTTAATATATGCACTCAAGGATATAAGTTTCCCCCTGAGTACTGCCTTGGCCGCATCCCACAGAGTTTGGTAGGATGTCTCATCATTGTCATTTTCTTCAATGAAATTATTGATTGTTTCTATGATTCCTTCTTTGACAAATTGGTTTTGGAGAATCATATTATTTAATTTCCAATTAGTTTTTGATTTTCCTGTCCAAGTGCCCTTACTAATTATTATTTTTATTGCATTATGATCTGAGAAGGTTACATTTATTATTTCTGCTCTTTTGCATTTGTTTGCAATGATTCTATGCCCTATAACATGGTCAATCTTTGTGAATGTGCCATGTGCAGCTGAGAAGAAGGTGTATTCCTTTTTGTCCCTATTTATTTTTCTCCACATATCAATTAGATCTAATTTTTCTAGGACTTCATTCACCTCTCTTACCTCTTTCTTATTTATTTTTCAGTTTGATTATCTAGATCTGACAGAGGAATATTTAGATCGCCCACTAGTATGGTTTTACTATCTATTTCCTTCTTGAGCTCTGCCAGTTTCTCCTTTATGAATTTGGGTGCTATGCCACTTGGTGCATACATATTGAGCAGTGTTATTTCCTCATTGTTTATACTGCCTTTAATCAGGATGTAATGACCTTCCCTGTCTTTTTTAATCACATCTACTTTTACTTTGGCTTTGTCAGAAATCATAATAGCCACTCCTGCCTTCTTTTTCTCATTTGACGCCCAAAAGATTTTGCTCAAACCCTGAACCTTAAACTTGTGTATGTCCACCCGCCTCATATGTGTTTCTTGTTGAGAACATATGGTGGGATTTTGGTTTCTAATCCACTCTGCTATTTGCTTCCGTTTTATGAGCTAGTTCATCCCATTCACATTCAGAGTTATAGTCATCAGTTGTGCATTTGTTGACATTTTCAAATCCTCCCCTATTCCAACCCCCTTTTTCCTTATACTTTTTCCTTTTAAACCAGTGGTTTGCTATTGAGCCGCTATCCCTTATCCCCTCCCTTGATTGACTTCCCTTTCTAACCCCTCCCTTATTTTCCCCCCTCTTTTTGTTTTTAAAGGCCTTATGAATTCCCTCCCCCTTCTTCTCCCTTCCCTTTTTTTGACCTCCCCACTCCCCTGCTCCCCTTGGTTTATTCCTTCTGACTTTCTCAGAAAGGTTAGATAAGAGTTTTATGTCCCAATGGATAGTATAGCTACTCTTCCCTCTCCGGGTTGATTACTCTGAGAGTAAAGTTTTATTATTACCTCTTCATGCTCTTTTCCTCTCCTTTTTATAATAGTATTTGTCCCCTCTCCCTCCCATGCCCTCTTTGTGTGTAATAGAATATCCTATTTTCTTATTCACTCAAGTTTCTCTTGGTGTCCCCTGCTATTCACCGCCTCTTTCCCATCCCCCATGTCATCTTAGATTATTTAGTGTTCTACCCTCACCCTGTGAATTATTCTTCTGATTACTATAATAGTGAATACTATAATAGTGAATAGAGTTCACTACAGAGAATTATACATAACATTTC
>NC_058135.1:41924087-41982075 GCF_016433145.1 Gracilinanus agilis | reverse complement strand
AATTATTCTTCTGATTACTATAATAGTGAATATTATAATAGTGAATAGAGTTCACTACAGAGAATTATACATAACATTTCTCTACGTAGGTATACAGATAATTAGATCTCACTGAGGCCCTTAAAAAGGCAAATTTAAAAATCATAAGTTTTCTTTCTTTCCCCTCTGTATCTTATTTACCTTTTTTTGTTTCTCTCGATTTTTGTGGTTGGATATCAAACTTTCCATTTAGCCCTAGTCTTTTCTGTGCAAATACTTGGAATTCTTCAATTTTGTTGAATGCCCATACCTTCCCCTGGAAATATATAGTCAATTTTGATGGGTAGTTGATCCGTGGTTGCAGGCCCAGCTCTCTTGCCTTTCTGAATATCGTATTCCAAGCCTTGTGATCTTTTAGCGTGGAGACTGCCAGATCCTGTGTGATCCTGATTGGTGCTCCTTGACATTTGAATTGTTTCTTTCTGGCTTTTTGTAAGATTTTTTCTTTTGCTTGGAAACTCTTGAATTTGGCAATTATATTTCTGGGTGTTTTCTTATCTGGATCGAATGTCGCAGGTGTTCTATGAATCCTTTCTATGTCTATATTGCCCTCTTGTTGTAGGACTTCAGGGCAATTTTGCTGAATTATTTCTGTTAGTATGGAGTCCAGGTTTCTATTAATTTCTGGTTTTTCTGGAAGACCAATTATTCTCAAATTGTCTCTTCTAGACCGGTTTTCTTGGTCTGTCACTCTCTCGTTGAGATATTTCATGTTTCCTTCTATTTTTTCAGTCTTTTGACTTTGTTTTATTTGTTCTTGTTGTCTTGAGAGATCATTAGCTTCTAACTGCTCAATTCTAGCCTTTAGAGACTGGTTTTCAGCTATGATCTTTTGGTTTTCTTTTTCAATCTGGTTCAATTTGCTTATCAGTTCATTTGATTTCTGAGCCTCACTTTCCAATTGCAAGATTTTAGCTTTTAAACTATTATTTTCTTGCCAGATCTCTTCCATCTGCCTCAGAATCTCAGTTTTGAACTCTTCCATAGTTTGTGAGGAGTTTTCCTTATTTGAGGAGGGTCCGGATGCTTGTTTGTTCTCCTCCTCTGTTTGCTCGGTTGTCTGGATTTTCTCTGTGTAAAAGCTGTCGAGTGTTAAAGGCTTCTTTTTCTTGTTGTTATTCTTTCTCTTCTGAACTTCCTGAGACTGAGTAGCCATCATTAGCCCAGTAGCTTCTCAGGTTTATCCTCGCGCTCAGTGTCTGTCCTTGGTCTATTGGCTCCTGAGGTCTGAGTTCTGGTTTTTTCCAAGGTCAAGCCCCCTGGTGGACCCCCTTGCTTGATCCTCTCTGGGAGGTTCCTTTACAAGTCTCAGGGCGCTGCTTCCACAGTCGTATACCTGTCTGTACTGGTTCCCCACTCAGGCTTTAGTTCCTGGCTGTATCTGCCTCCACCCACGCCTCCGCAGTGCCTGTGCTCTCAGCCCGCGCTCTGCGTCCACTCTCTGCTCCCGCGCTCAGATTTCGCGTGCGTTTTTTGGTTTATTGGGGTCCTAAATCTTGCTGCTCTCAGGAACAGGCCCCAGAGCTGCCAATGACTTGATGGGTGCCCCAAACTTGCTCTATTTCTTTTTAGCTGGCTTTGGCGCTATATATGTTGTGTGTGGAGGGGTTGGGGGTGGCGTGATTGCTCAGCCCGCGATTTAGTGAGAGCTGTTTCACCCCTTTATAGCATGGAAATGCCTCGATTCCACGTACCTTCCGCGCTGTGCCCTGTTGTGGGGTTCCTCCGTTCGTCTGGACTTGTTTTTATGTCCCCTTGAGGAGTTTTGTGTGTTTTGGTCAGGAGAGGTTAAGAGCTGCTTCTTACTCTGCCGCCATCTTAACCCGGAAAAAAACTATCTAACTTATTCTATTCATTCACTACTTTATTTCTTGGCTAGTACCAGATTGTTTTGATGATGACCACTTTATAGTGTAGTTTTATATCTGGTATTGCTAGGCATCCTTCCTTCATATTTTTTTCCATTGGTTTCCTTGATATTTTTGGCCTTCTTCCAGATGAATTTTAATTTTATTTTTTCTAGCTCTATGAAATAATTTTTGAGTAATTTGATTAATATGGCACTGAAATAAATGAATTAATTTAGGTAGGATTGTCATTTTTATTATATTGACTTGGCTTATCCATGAGCAATTAATGTTTTTCCACTTGTTTAGGTCTGACTTTATTTTTTGAAGAATGTTTTGTAACTGTGTTCATATAAGGGCTAGGATTGTTTTGGTAGGCACACCTCCAGATATTTTACATTGTCTAAATTTATTTTGAATGTAATTTCCTTTTCTATCTCTTGCTTTTGGACTTTATAGGTGTTAAATAGAAATGCTGATGATTATGTGGATTTGTTTTGTATCATGGGACTTTGCTAAAGTTGTTAATTATATCTATGTTTTTTTGATTGATCCTCTAGATATACCATCATGCCATCTGCAAGGAGTGATAACTTTATTTCCTCATTGTCAATTCTAATTCCTTCAATTTCTTTTTCTGCTCTTATTGCTATACCTAGCATTTCTAGTGAAATATTAAACAGTAGTGGTGATAATGGACATCCTTTATTCACTTCTGATCTTATTGGGAATGGTTTTAGTTCATCTCTATTAAGGATAATGTTTGCTGATGGTTTTAGCTAGATGTGATTTAAAGTAAAACTCCATTTATTCCATTGTATTCAAGTGTTTTTATAAGGAAGCAGTGTTTGTTTTTTTTTTTTGCATCTATTGAAATAATCATATTTTTCTATTGGTTTTGTTATTGATATGGTTAATTATAGGTGGTTTTCCTATTTCCTGCAATTCTGGTATAAAACCTATTTGCTCATAGTGCATAATCCTTGTGATATGTTGCTATAATGTCCTTGTTACTATTTTACTGACAATTTTTTGCATCAATATTCATTAGAGAAATTGGTATATACTTTCTCATCTTTTTCTGGTTTAGGCATCATTACCATATTTGTGTCATAACAAGAGTTTGGAAGGATTCCTTCTTTCCTTATTTTTCCAAATAATTTATGTAGTATTGGAGTTAGTTGTTCTTTGATTATTTGGTAGAATTCACTTGTAAATTTGGCCTTGGGGTCTTTTTCTTAGGGAGTGCTTTGATGATTTATACAAGTTCTTTTGTGATTAGTGGTTTAAGTAATTCTTTCTAATAAGAAAGAAGTTTCTTTTCATATTCTTTCTATTTTTTTTCTTTGAAAACTCCTTATAAGCTCTCATAGATCAAAGTTAAACTCCACACTCTTTCTGACTATAGAGGAAACAGCACCTAAAAGAACTGCTATAACCTTCAACTTTTAGCATCTCAGCTTTTAGAAAATAACATCTTTTATAGCCTCTGAAAAAGAGGCTTTCAAGACACAGAATACATACCCTCCTATGGCCAATGTTTTTTTCAGTTTCCTAAAAATAATTTGACAACATTAAATGTAACACATATTGTAATACAAAGCACCACTAAGGGAGCAGTTGCATGGCTCAGTGGATTGAGAGCCAATAGAGATGGGAGGTTCTGAGTTCAAATCTTATCTCAGATACTTCCTAGTTATGTGACGTTGGACAAATCACTTAACCCCCAACTGCCTAGCCATTATCACTCTTCTGCTTTGGAGCCAATATACAGTATTGATTCTAAGAAGGAACAAGAGTTTTTTTTTAAAAGGCACCACTTATAGGCTGTTTTAAATTGTAAAAGAAATAAGAAAGCATCAATAATAGTAATACAAATAGATAAATAGAATAAAAATAATATAACATTAGTAATAGAAATGTAGTTCAATAGAATGTGAATATACTTATTAAATATGAATAATGCCAAACAACATTATGCTTAATTCAATCATAATCATAATAATCATAATAATAATATAGGTAAAGAAGTAATCAGAGGCAGCTAGATGGCTCAGCACTGGTCTCAATTCAGGAAGACTTGAATTCAAATTTGACTTCAGACACTAATTAGCTAAATGACTGTGAGTAAGTCACTTTACCTCTGTTAAGAAGGAAATGGCAAATCACTCCAGTATCTTAGCCAACAAAAACTCAGGGATAGTATTGGTGTGCTGTGGTCCACAGAGTCATAGAGTTAGATATGACTGAATGACTGAACAATAACAAAGCAATAACCACTTTTCTTTCAATATAACATTCTAACCTGGTTGGATAGATTTTTTTTTTCTTTTGACCTATTGAACTTTTTAGATCTAAATCTATGTTGTTTGATGTTATGAATATTTTCAACTTTTGTATCTTGTTACTTTGTCATAGGGGGAGTCTATAGGTAAGATTTTAGAAAAGAGAGGTATTGCCTCTGAGTTCAGCCCTCCTTTCCCTATCTAAACTAGTTTTCCTTAATACCAGCCAGTTATTTGGTTTCAAAATACAGTATCTGTTTTATTAGAACAATACATCATTCAGGAGACTTTTTGGCTGAAGGAGAAACAAACCAGACCAATATTAATTTTTAAATTGAATTCTATTTTATTTTCAGTTCTGAATTCTTTCCCTCTTCTTCCACATTGAGAAAAACAAGAAAAACAGAAATCATTTTAACTGGTATAGTCAACATTCCTGCCTTGGTCATGCCTAAACTCTATATGCCTCAGTCTACACTCTGAATCTACCACTTCTCTATGTGGATTGTGCAGCATGTTCCATCATGAACCCTCTGGAATTGTGGTTATTTGTTATGTTAATCAGAGTTCCTAAGTCTTTTAAGTTGTTTGTCTGGACAATATTTTTTATTGTATAAATTGTTCTCTTGCTTCTATTCAGTTCATTTTGTATAAGTTTATATAATTCTTCCAAGGTAGCTAAATTTTTTTTTGTTCATATGAATCCTTTTCCTCTTTCTTTAATCTTTTAGGGATTTTTTAGACCTACTAGTGGTATTGCTGGGTGAAAGGGTATTCGGTAGCTTTTTGGGCTTAATTTCAAATTGTTTTCCAGAATGACTAGACCATTTTCACAGTTCTACCACCTGGGCATGATAGTACCTGTTTTCCTTTAGCCCATCTCACATTTGTTTTTTTTTCTTGTCAATTCTGATGATAATTGTAAAGTAGTGTCTTAAAGTTGTTTTATTTGCACTTCTCTAATTATTGGTGATTTGGAGCATTTTTTTGTATAGTTATTGATAACTTGGATTTTTTCTTTTAAAAACTGCTCATCTATATCCTTTGATCATTTCTCAATTGGCAAAATCATTTATTATTACAAACTTGGATCAGTTCCCTATATATCTTTTTGCCAGGGACTGTCAAACCCTTCCTGAATGACTAAGTTGCAGGTGGGATCTTGGAACTGCATAGCAGATTCCAGGGAAGATGGAAACACCTCACTCAGATACCCCTGTGTGACCCTTCTCTTACTAACACTCCTTATTATTGAAATTATTGTGATCAATATCCCTAGTCAGCCCTAGGGAAATACAGAAGAATATTAAAGGCTGTTACTAGAGCTTTTATAGACCCCCTACAGACTCCTAGGAAATTCCCACCTTTACATTACATTAATACATTAATACATTACATGTATTAAAACAGAAATTCCCCTAAAAGTCACTTCATAACAAACCAGCAATTAGTGAATTGATCCCCCAACAAAACTGTACCTGGATTTTCCATTCACATACAAAGAAGCTTACGTAATGAGAAACCAGAAACAATAAGCCTCTCCCCCTGATCCCTGATTAGGTATGTTACAATGGATGAAAAATGGAGAAGTAGCCTTCCGTGCAAAGATCAGTACATCCCTGAACTGTTCTCTCCACCCCATAGCCAAGGAGACAAGCCAAACATATCCTTGAAAAATATTGAAAGTTACTGGAGAATGAAAAGTTGTTAGTAACAAAGTTAATGTATGACAATCCATTATCTACAAGAAAAAAATGTATGTTGAATATGGAAATCCATGCCAACACATATGTAATCTTAAGAAAAGAAAGGTATAAATAATAAAGCCAGCAGAAGGCAAAAAAAAATACAGCTTCTGTGAAAATCAGCTGAAACTCTGGCTGCATTCATTCATCTTATCTGTCAACTCTGTCACACCCCTCAAGCCCCTGGATCAATGGAGAACAGGCTTCCCGTATCTTTTAAAAAACCATGTAACCCTTACCTTTCAGTCTTAGAATTAGTACTAATTATTGGTTCCAAGGCAGAAAAAGTGGTAAGGACTAGGCAACTGGGGTTAAATGACCTGTCCAGGGTCACACAGCTAGAAAGCATCTGAGGCCAGATCTGAATCCAAGACCTGTCTCCAGGTCTGGCTCTATCCACTGAGTCACCAAGCTGCCTTGAGTTTCCTTAGAAATCTTAAAATTGAGACCCTTTATCAGAGGAACTTCCTGCAAAGATTTTTTTTCCTCTCCCAATTTCATGCTTCACTTCAAATTTTGCCTGCATTTATTTTGTTGGGCATAAAGATTTTTAATTTCATGTAATGAAAATTGTCCATTTTACCTTTTGGGCACTTTTATGTCTTTTGTTTAATCATAAATTTTTCCTTTATCCATGGATTTGACAGATATTTTCTTCCATACTCTAATTTGTTTATGATGTCATTCTTTATATTTAAATCACATGCTTAATTGCATCTTTATTTGTGAACATTGTGAAATGTTGTTATATGCCTAGCTTCTTTTTTTTATTTGAAAATTTTTACTTATTTAATTAAGAATATTTTTCCATGGTTCCATGATTCATGTTCTTCCCCTTCCCTCCTCCTATTCCCCTCCCATAGCCAATGAGCAATTCCACTGGGTTTTACATGTGCCATTGGTCAAGACCTATTTCCATATTATTAATATTTGCATTAGGGTGATCATTTAGAGTCTACATCCCCAATCATATCCCCATTGACCCATGTGATAAAGCAGTTATTTTTCTTCTGTGTTTCTGCTCCCACAGTTCTTTCTCTGGATGTGGATAGCGTTCTTTCTCATATGTCCCTCAGGATTGTCCTGGATTGTTGCATTGTTGCTAGTAGAGAAGTCCATTACATTCAATTGTGCCACAGTGTATCTGTCTGTGTATAAGGTTCTCTTGGTTCTTCTCCTTTCACTCTGCATCAATTTCTGGAGGTCATTCCAGTTCACATGGAATTCCTCCAGTTCATTATTCCTTTGAGCACAATAGTATTCCATCACCAAAAGATACCACAATTTGTTCAGTCATTCCCCAATCAAAGGGCATCCCCTCATTTTCCAATTTTTTGTCACCACAAAGAGCGTGGCTAGAAATATTTTTGTACAAGTCTTTTTCCTTAATATCTTTTGGGGAATAAACCCAGCAGTGGTATGTATGCCTAGCATCTGCCAGACCACTTTCCAGTTTTTTCAACAGTTTATGTCAAATAGTTTCTGCCCTAATATTTGGGTCTTTGGGTTTATCAAACTCTAGGCAGCTCTGCTTGTTTGCTTTTGTAAATTTTGTAATTAAAAGTTAAACAGCTGCTTACTGCTTACTCACGACCAAATTGTTTTGATGATTTGACTTTGTAGCATAATTTGAGATCAAGTACTTCTGGCCCTTTTGTTTTCTACTTTTTAAAAAATTAATTATTGATATTCTTGACCTTTGGTTCCTTTAGATGAATTTTATCATTATTATATTTTTAGTTTTATAAAGTAATTCTTTGGTAGTTTGATTGGAATGACACCGAATAAGTAAATTAATTTAGGTAGTATTGTTATTTTTATTATACTCCCTCAGCCTACTCATGAACAATTAATTTTTCTTCAGTTATTTAAATTCTATCTTAATTTATTTAAAGATTGTTTTGCAACTGTTCTCATATATGTTTTGACAAGGTAGTCTCTAAAGATTTTATACTCTCTGTAATTAGCTTAAATGGAGTTTCTCATTCAGTGTTGGATTTTGTTGATAATATATTGACAATGCTGATAATTTGTGTGGGTTTAGTTTATATCCTGAAACTTTGCTGAAGTTATTAATTGTTTTAATTAGCAATTTTTAATAGTTGATTCTAGAGTGTTCAAGTGAGTCATCATATCATCTGCAAATTTTTCTTTTCTTTTCTTTTTGCTTATTCTCTTAATTTCTTTTTCTGGTCTTATTGTAATTGCAACATTTCTAGTCCTATATTGAACAGTAATGGTGTTAATGAACATCCTTGCTTTATCTCTGATTTTATTTGAAAGGTCACTATTTTTCTCTCATTTCAAGATAATACTGGCTCTTGTTTTTAGATAGATACTACATATAATATTAAGGAGAACTCCATTTGTTATAATGTTTTTGACAGGAACAGTATAATATTTTTTCAAAAGCTTTTTTGGTACCTATTAATATCATATTTTTGTTGTTCTTGATGTTAATATAGATGATTATATTTATAGTCTTTCTAACCCTGTATTTTTGGTATGAATCCAACATGGCCAGAGTGTATACTCTTTGTGATAGGTTGCTGAAGTCTTATTAATTATATTTTGTTTGAAAATTTTGCATTAATGATCATTAGGGACATTGGTCTATAGTTTTTTCCTCTCTTTTTTCCTCTTCCTGTTTTAGGTATCAAGACCACATTTGTATCATAGAATTTGATAGGATGTCTTCTTTTTCCTCTTCCTATTTTTTCCAGTTTATGTAGAATTGTAATTAAATTTTTTTTTAATGCTTGCTAGAATGTACTTGTAAATCCGTCTGGCTCTGGCAATTTTTTTCTTCAAGAGTTCATTAATGGTTTGTTCAATTTCTTTTTCCTGAGTTAGAGTTATTTAAGTCCTCTATTTCCTATTTCATTAATTTGGGCAATTTTGATTTTTGTAAATTTATTAATCTTTTTCATATCTTCATTGGTTGTGAATTTATCTTTTTCATTTTTTGATACTGGTTATTTAGTTTAGTTCTCTTTTAATTAGGTTTATTTTTTTCTATTGCTTTGTCTATGACATTATTGTCAGTTGAAATAAAACAGATTCTGCTTTAGTCCCTTATTTTAACTCCATGTATATATCCTTTTTTCTTTCAAACCTGTTTCTTGTAAGCAACATATTGTTGGATTCTTGTTTTTCATCCATTTTGCTATCTATTTTATGAGTTCATCATAATCACATTCACAATTAACATGTTAACATATCTCCCTCCATCCAATTCTCTTATGCTTATCCTCTTTGTTTCTTGCTGCCTCTTTAAGAGTTTATTTTTCTTCTGACTAATCCATCCTTTAATCTACTCACCTTCTTATTCCCACTTTTCTCTTAATCTCTTTTCCTCCTAATTTCCCTATTGGGTGAAAATAATTTCTGTACCTAATTGTGTATGTATGAACATTCTCTCTTCTGATCATTTCAGATGAAAGTGATATTGAAGTCATATACTCTGCCCAACCTGCTTCTTTTTCTTAATAAACTTCTGTTTGTGCACCCCAATTATGGAAGAAAATGCTTCCCCCTCTTCTCTCCCTTCTTCCTTTACTAATTCTTCTCCATTTCCATTCTTTTTAGATCATAAAAATAAAACAATAGAATCACTCCCAGATCTGCTGTTTAATTAGACTTTCTCTATGAATCATAATAATGATAGAGTTTTGAGGGCACTCATGTATCATGTTCCCAAATAACAATGTAAATAGTTTATCATTGTTTAGTCATTTACAAGTGCTTGTTCATCCTTACCTTTTTACTTTTGTCTTGGCTGTTGTATTTATGTGTCAAAGTCTCTGCACAGCTTTGGTTTTTTCCTCAGGAATGCTTAGAAGTCCTCTTTTTCATTAAAAATCCATTTCTACTCATATTAGATTATACAATGAATTTTGCTAGATGAATTATTCTTGATTAAGTCCAGTTCTACTGACTCTTGAAATATCATAGTAGAAATTCTCTTCTCTTTTATGGGGCTGACTACTAAATTATGTATAGTTTCAGTGACTACCCACTATTCAAATTCTTTGTATTTGCCTTTTTTCCCCTCTTATTTGGGAGCTCTGAATTTTGACTGATATCTTATTGATATGTTATTGATTTTGTAGTTTCAAGAGGTGGCAGTTAAAAAATTTCTGGAAAAAATTAAGTTTTGGCTCTTCTTTTGTTTATGACTTTCAGTTAGTCCATTGATTCTTCATTTTTTCCTCCTTAATATATTTTCTAGGTCAGTTAATTTTGCTGTGAGATACTTCATATTTTGTTCTGTTTTTTAAAAAATTATTTTAATATTTCTTAATGTCTCCTGGAGTCTCTGTTTTCTATTTCCTAAATTCCAATTTTCAGAGTATTATTTTTCTTTAAGATTTTATACCTCTTATTCCAAGCTGTTCATTTTCTTTTCACATCTTTTCACTATAACCCTCATTCTTTTCCCATTTCTTCCCTCTACCACTCTCATTTGTTTTTCATAATCATTTTTAGTTCTTTAAAAAAACTCTAAAAACTTCCTTCTTTATTTCTTCAGAGAATTCTGGCTGGTCTTTAGTTGCATTTCTCTTTGAGGTTTTGCTTGTTAACATTTTGATTTCTCTTCTCTTAGATTTGTGTCTTCATCTTCTTCATTGCTATAATAGTTCTTTATGATGAGGTTCTTTTTTTGCTCATTTGTTTGCTCATTCTTCCAGCTTACTTCTTTTTTTCAAAACCCTTAAATTATAAGTGTTGGTTCTAGGGTAAAAGAATGATAAGGGCTAGACAATTGGGGTTAAATGACTTGTCCTGGGTCACATTGCTAGCCTGAGATCAGATTTGAACCCAGGATCTCCTTTCTTCTGGCTTGGTGCTCTATCCACTGAGATACTTAGCTGTCCCTGGCTTACTTCTTAACTTCAGATTTTTTTAGGTGTAGGTTCTACTCACTTGTTGATGGGAGAAAAGAGTATGTTTTGGCTGAGCTTCAATCCTCTTTAATCCTTTTGCTACTTTCATAGTCCAGGCTGGGCTTTTTTTCAATGCTTTCTAAGTGAAGTGATCCTGGGTGAGTTTTGCTCCTTGCTTCTCTCAAGTCCTGTCTTAGGGATGGCTTGTCCCTGTTAAATTTTGATAGACTATTACTTGACTCAGCCACTGGGAGGCTCTGTAAATTCAGAGTCACAACTTTAGGCTTGGCTTTCATCTGAGATTTTTTTCCTTGCTTACTCCATTGCAGGCTTCAGCCTGAAATGAATGTTAAGAAGTGAGTCACTGTTCTGCTCCTGGGATCAAAACTACAGAGCTACTGTTTGCTTCTGAACTTGTTGCTAGTGTAGCTGGGTGCCACTATCCACTCTGCCCTGCCTAGTTGCAGGTCCTCTTCTCAGTCCTTCCTGGACTTGTGATTTGTAAGTGGCTAGTGGGGAGCAGGTCTGCCAAGTATCACTTGCTCTTCCACCTTGTGTTGGTCAGAGATGCCCTGGAATCTCATTTGGTTCTGGTGCTTCCAGCCCTGGTGCCCAGTGGGAGTTAGAAAGATCAATCTATTTCTGGCCTTCTCAAATTATGGGTACTCATTCTGCCCTGGATCTGTGACTCAGAACTGGGTAATGTCATTGGACCTCTTTGTCTTCCTATGCTAACCTGTGTTGAAAAAATTACTCACTGTGAATTTTTCTTGGCTTTCTCAATCATGATTTGGTCTAATGAGTTTTCTAGGTCTCTGTGAAGCAAACATGGTTGGGGAATTCAAGTGAACTTCTTTCTGTTAGCTTGATTTCTCCTCTCTCTAATTTCAATATTCTTGTATTAAAGTTTCATTTGGAGTATCTTTCAATAGCTCTTTTTTTCCCCCAATAACTTTTTTTTTGCATCAAGTATATTGTTTGTTTTATTTCTCTAAAAAGTAGTCCCCAATCTTACCTCACTTTTCCATTTTTTCTTTAGCTAAGATGTATGTAAATTCTTCTATTTGCCAAGTTTTTCTATTATTTATGCAATACCAAACTTTTTCAGCTTCTTCAGTTCTTCACTAACAAATTAGTAAGAGAAAACAGTTACATTTTTTATGATTATTTCTAGGTGGTGGCAAGAAGTGTTCCCCTTTAAGAGAGAGACAGAAAGAGGAGGGTAAGAGAGAGAGACAGATACAGAGACAAAGATAGAGCGACAGAGAGAGAATACTTCAGTGTGCTTCAATATAGGCTTATAGGCTTGAAATTACTCTAGGGCCATGGCATGGGTTCCTGTTTGTGTCCTACCAATTGCATGATCAATTCCTCTATAGAAAATACTTATCTTTATTGGGAGATAAAAATCTGTTGTAAAGTATAGATAGAAAAAAAACAAGATTTAAGGGTAAGAGATGCCAATTCCCCAGTCAATTATGAGGGTCAGGGGAGGGAAAAAATGAAAAGTTGATACATTTATTGGTAATGGTGAAAAGGAAAGCACAAAATTTTGTCCTGGTAGCTCATTCATTAAGTGGAATAGTGAACCTGAAGCCGTCCACCGACTCCACAAAGATTCCTAATGGGTAGGACACTCAAAAAAGGGAACCAAGGACTGAGTGAAAATGGGTTACAGGTTAAGGACTAATGGAAAGAGAACATAAGGCAAGAATAAAGACACACAAAGAAAGCTCTGGCATTAGGTAGTCAGACAGTGAGTAAGTGGGCAAGAGCTTCTTCCTCAACTGCCATATAGCTACTTTTGTTGGGGTTACAACAGTATAGGGGGGAAGGGGAGAGCCAAGTGGTCTGATACATTAACATTATGAGGTAATCATCAGGAGATACCAACTGCCAGGATTCTAAGATAATACCCGGACTAGGAGTTCAATTTGGTCTAAGGCATCTATGGTTGTTTGATACATATGTTAATTGATTGTTATTGGTAAAATAAGGAGACTGAGATAACTGACCAGTCTTCCAGAGTGTAGCCTTAGGGAAGGGCCAGGAATTTGGCAAGGTTAAGGTTCAATTTAACTCAAGGTTACAGAAATCAATCATAAGCAATACAAGAGTCAGTTTTTGAGCACTCTTAAAATAATATCAAGATTAATGTATACCTGGATTGCTACAGAACCAATCTCCTCATAATTATACTTAGTTTAGTTTAGTGTAGCAGAGTCCTTCATTTATAATTGGCTGGCTGCTATCACTCTTTCTGCTGAGCTCTGATGTTCCTGAATTTTCCCTTCTCCTACACCTTTGATTTCCTCCAGATTCTCCCTTCTACCATTTTTCAATCCCTTCTTCTAGATGAGTTATTAATCCTCTTATTAATAAGGGGCTAAAAAGGGACGCCTTTTATCTAGTTGTTGTTTCTTTTTTTCTTTTGAAAGCACTACAAACTATTATGATTATTTCAACAATCCCAAGTTGCTCCCTAATAAAAAGAAACTCCATATTTTGAATATCAGTGATACTGTACAATCATGGAATGCCAGTCTTTATAGAAGCATACTTACGGTGACCCAAAGGGCATGGGGTTTGAAGTAAGAAGTAATATTTAGAAGAAGAAGTTGGATGTTTTATAGTGAGATCAACAGGCTGGATGTATCCAAGGCACACGAAACTTTAAAAGCCCTGGAAGAATGTCTCCAACATGTTGGGTTATGACTTTATGAGCGTCAAAAGGTCGAAAGAGCCTTCAAAGGTTCCTTCAACAATTGGACCTGGTAGGAAAAGAAGCCATAGCTTGTGAAAAGCCAGCTGAGTTGCCCAGAAAGACTCATCCTGTGAGCTTCAGAAACAGGATGAATGTGATGTGATAAATGTTTTATATTAACCATTGAGGTCTCCTCAGGGACAATGTAGGCAGTACACCCTCATTTGGGTGGGATGATGTTGTACATCAATTCTTTCTATATTTTTTTCAGTAAAATGCTTTGGTAAAATAATTAATAATTATAAATATAATGGTAATAATTAATTAATATTGGAGAGATGTTAGTTGGTGGGAAACACTTTAGGGATCTACTAACAAACTTTTTGATCTTTTTTATATTTTAAAAACTCTTGAGGATGCCAAAGAGGTGTTTAAAAAAAAATTACATTGTTTATATCTATTGATATTTACTATATTGGAAATTGAAACTGATAAAAATTTAAAAATAAAAATAAATGCATTCCATGTTAACATAAATAACATATAATGTAAATAATATTTTAACAAAAAAATTTAGCAAGAAGAGTGGCATTGTTTTACAAATTTTTACAAATCTTTTTAATGTTTGGCTTAAATGAAGACATCTGGATTCTCTCAAATTTGCTTCTGAATTCAGTCTGTTGCAATCTGTTATTTTTGTTGCAATATATGAAGAAAATATAGCCACATACAGTTACGTAGTTAGAAGAGGGAGAAGCATTTTAATAGGCAAATATCATCTTAGTATTGTTCTGAAAATAATTTTGTCCAGAACCTGTTTTACACACATATAAAATCTCCCCATAAAGGCCAAGGAACATTCTTTCTCAAATTTGTTCAAAATGCAAGGAAAACATGGCCTTAAACTTAGAGGCACACATGTAGAGAACATAAAAATAAATTTATAACTAGTTACTCTAAGTCCATTTGTGAATCTATAGGTACCATTCTTTTATTATTTAAGGAATTGAATTGTTTCCTCTAATAGCTATCCTCCCACACCTATCTAAATCTCTCTGTGTGTATACACACACACACACACACAAATATATATATATATGTATATATATATATATATTTGTATTTGTCTTAATGTGTCTCTCTTTGTACTGGATAAATTATTGCCTTTTTGTCTCTCCTTTCTGATGACATGGTCAATGGAAGGCATATGTGCATTTATTTGTTTGTGTGTGTGTACTTGTGTATAACAGTGAAAATCTCTTTCCTACACCCAAGATAGTTTTCCATTAGTGAATTGTTTCAAACTGGAATTGCAATTACAGAAATTAAATCTTCCAATCATGAGAGGGACTTCTCTCAATTAAACTCACAAATGGACAGCAATATGAATCCTAATAATGCAACCATTTTAGGAGATTCATTATTCAAATCAACTGGGTCCTTGCTGTAGTCTTAATCAATGCTAAGTGATCCTCTTAGCCAATTGTCTAGCTTTATTTCTTGAACTGCTTAAAGAAATTCGTATTTTACAAAGGATTAATGGAGTGGAGGAGAAACTTCACATTTATGTCTGATTATGGAAAAATAAATATTTTTGAAGAAGCTAGTTGGCAAAATAGAAAACACATGGAACCTGGAATCAGGAAGACTTGAGGTCAAATCCAGTTTCATAAATTTAGGGACAAGTTGCTATCTGCCTCAGTTTTCTCATCTGTAAAATGAGTATTATAATAACAGTTATCTTCCAGGGGTGTTGTGAGGATAAAGTGAGATAATAGTTGTAAAGTGCTTGGCAAACCTTAAAAAGCTACAAATTCCATTATTATTGTTGTGTTATTAGTATGTAATTCTCAGAATAGTGAATAAATTCAACTGCTAATATTGCAAGATGTAGCCCTTCTTGAGCATTAGAAGTGCTCTGGGCTTTCGGCTGCAGAGCAGGTGCAGAGCTGCATCAGTGGAGGGAGTTTCCTCTCTCGGAGTTCCCTGAACCAATGAAATCAAAGATTCCCTCCCCTTATCCACCTCCTTCCCTCCCCCACCTCCCAAAATAAGGAAAAGCAAAAAAGACTGTGTGGTTGCTGCATCGAGTCATTTGCAAAGGTGACCACCTAGAAGAGACTCAGACCACAAAATCCACATTGAGTGGTTCAAATATCAATAACTTCTGCCTGTGTTAGAAATAGGGAACAAGAACAATATATTTTTTGTAACAGTGAGAAGAAGACAGTCAGAGGCAAAAACGGCATCCTTGTTCCAGGTCAGGACTTTAAAAATGGCACCTATGCTGGGATTGTTACAATCCTTTGCTTGTCACCACCTTTCAAGGCAGAGACTGCCCCCCTCCCGACTCGACTCTGCGATCAGCTGAATGAGTTGAGGAACAAAGATGGAATATGGTTTTCAAATGGTGCATTAGTCCTCTGTTTATCCGTGATTGCTCTGAGAAGTGGAAAAGCAATGCAAATCAAGATGGGGGGTGGGGAAGAGGAAGGAGGGAGGGAGGGAGGGAAGGAGGGAGGGAGNAAATCCACATTGAGTGGTTCAAATATCAATAACTTCTGCCTGTGTTAGAAATAGGGAACAAGAACAATATATTTTTTGTAACAGTGAGAAGAAGACAGTCAGAGGCAAAAACGGCATCCTTGTTCCAGGTCAGGACTTTAAAAATGGCACCTATGCTGGGATTGTTACAATCCTTTGCTTGTCACCACCTTTCAAGGCAGAGACTGCCCCCCTCCCGACTCGACTCTGCGATCAGCTGAATGAGTTGAGGAACAAAGATGGAATATGGTTTTCAAATGGTGCATTAGTCCTCTGTTTATCCGTGATTGCTCTGAGAAGTGGAAAAGCAATGCAAATCAAGATGGGGGGTGGGGAAGAGGAAGGAGGGAGGGAGGGAGGGAGGGAGGGGGAGAGAGAGAGAGAGAGAGAGAGAGAGAGAGAGAGAGAGAGAGAGAGATGGAGATGCATGCAATAGAGAGGCATATGACCAAATTGTGCAGGCTAGAAAACCTGCTTTCAGAGTAGCTATTATTTTTTGCCACAGGAATTATGCCTTTGCATGTTGTCCTGGCTTTGGAGCATAGTGTCCACTAGAAAATACAGCAGCTGTAGCCATAGATCAGACTTTTTTCTTTCTCTGGCTCTCTCCTCACCACCACCCCCCCACCTCCTGCCCCCCAATCTCTCCTGAGACCTCTATGAGCTTTGACGTCACATGTGCTCCTTTCAGTTGCCATAGCAACCCCATTCCCCAAGCCTTCTGTCCCTCGCCTCTGGTAGGTTCCACAATGGTACAGGCAGCATCACGCTGCACAATGGTTTCCAGGCAGTGAAAGAGGGTGATTCAGCAAGCGCTCTTCTTTTTTTTTTTTTCTTCCCTCCTCCCTCCTTTTATTTTGATTTTAAGGGTGATACTTGCCATATGCTAATTTTTTCTTTTTCTTTTTTCTTTTCTTTTTTGCATATTCCTTTAAATCCTCTTGACCTCCAATTTCTGGGGCCTGAAGAATTTTGCATTTTCTGGAAATCACCTTTTTATAATTAATTCTAAATAACTCCCCATCCCCCAAAGAAGCTCTTCCTCATCCCAATTTGGGATGTGGTTATGAGAAGCAAATTGGGAGCTACTTGATGGTGCAAACACTGCTGGACCAGGATCCAAGTTCTCAGGCACGGCATGGTAGGTGATGGCTTGTTGGGGGGTCCCGGTGGTTTGTTATTGCTGTAATTGTTTGTGTTGTGTATGTTTGTGTCTTTGCAGGGTGCGGTGATAACTACTGATTGCTACTGGTAGGGAGATGGATTGCAGGAGAAGATTGGGAGGTGGAAGCTAGAATAATGAGGTAGAAATATCAGGGATGCAAGAAGACAGGGAGTTGGGACAATCTGTGGGCCAGAGGAGCATCTTTTCCTAGACTTGGGGGTATTTAAGCATTTCTCTTTGGGGTAAGGAAAGTGGGATATCAGAGGAGAAGCAGAAGGCCTTCATCCTGTGACAGGAAAGGAAGGAGTGATAGAGCTGAAATAATTGGTACATGGAAATGGTAGGGTGATGCTCAGCCTTCTCCCTGAAATTGGTGCATTTTTTAGGAAAAAACTAAACATTTTAAGACAATATTTCCTGGGATAATGTGATTTAAATCTTTTCATATATATGTATGTATATGACATCTATATAGTAAGAAGATAAATATTATCCAAATATACATAGAAAAACATTCATATGTATATTATCTTTCTATCTCTCATCTATCCAGTTCTAACACTGCATCTCTCTCTCTCTCTGTTTTTCTCTCTCTTCCTCCTCTTCCTCCCCTCCACTTGGTTGCTGGAAAGTAATAGTATTGTCCTTGTATAGAAATTTGGGGACAGATTTGGGAAGGGAAAGGAGGAGAAATGAGAGACTCCATTAAGAAATAATAAGAGTAACTGCAGTTTCAGGTATAAAGGTAAGAGATTCATTGAAGCAAATGCTTTTCCAGTACAGTAAGATGCATTCTTCAGGACGAGGTTTCTTTAGTTATATGCTAGAATAGTATGACCCTTAGAAAGATAGGACTCTGTCAGAAAAACAAAACACTACCATTACCTACCCAAATGTAAACTCAGTTGTAGTGCAGATTGCAGTGTATTTGTCAGGATCCGATAGTTATTCCTGACTGCAGCAATATATATATAATATATATACATATATATATTATATATATACACACATATACAGATAATACACATATGTATTATATACACAAAATACAGATACACACATGTGTAATATCCACATCCTGGAAAATCTTTGGCCAATAAATATCACAGAAATTAGAAAAGAATTTGATTTTTGAAGTTTCTTTCCTTTTATATTAAAAAAAAATGAAGGTTGGGATTTTTTTCCTTTTCTTTTTTATAGATGTCTTCCTGGGTTCCTGTAATCTTGCTAAAGAGATAGACTGTTTACAAGGACTTCTCCATCAGAGGCTCACTGCTTCTTTAATTCAGTCTTTCCCTGCCTCTGGCTTGTTGACTCTAACTTTGAGGAAAACATTACAAACAGGCAAATGAAGGCAATTTTGGAGGTCAAATTTAGACCCAAGGGGGAAAAGGAGAAAGTTTTAAAGAAAACACACTAGACATCGTCAATGCATTGTCCCATTTATCCTTTCTACTTCTAGCCAGCTCTGCTTGTTATAGAACCCTAAAAATTTTTGTAGAGGATTGATCACTAAACTTAAAAGTTTAAGAAATCCAACAGCCAATATCCCCTGGAATGGTTTGTATTGTCAACATTCTGACACAAGGAAATGTATTTACTTTAGAGCTGGAATGCTTAAGCTGGAGTCTGTGAACTTAGAAAAAAAAAACCTCTTAACTATATTTAAGCGTGTCTTTTATTTTATGCATTCAAAAATTATTCTGAGAAAGGGTCCCAAGGTTTCACCAGAATGACTGCCAAAAGGGTCCATGACACACACAAAGGTTGAGCCCCTGCTTTCGAGTGAGAATAGAATATAGATGAGTGCATAGGCTTCTGACTCCACCTTTGGATTTTCAGGGATTTGGGGGGTCATGGGCAGTAATTTGGCTGTCTCTAGTATGCATCTTGTGTACTTTAATTATGTTTATATAACTGGCATAAATACTGACTCATTTCATCACACTGAGCAACTGAGCTTTTTTTTTTTTTTTTTTTTTTTTTTCCTGCTCCATACTGGGAAATGAAAAGCATATGACAAAGGTGGTATTTGACTTAGGAAAGGTGCTAAAAAGCCATTATGCTTTCTCAGTGTTGCATCCCTCCATCTTCTTGTTGCAGAGCAGGTCTCATTTGTCAGTCTTCTTTTTGCAAAATTTTTAGGCAGTTCCAGGGGGAAAACAATCCTGCTGGGGAGGAAGAAAATGTTTCCACTGGAAAATTTATCTACCTTTCACTTGGTGTTTGCTCTTGCCACAGTGTTTCTATTACTGAAAGGTGTGCATGTGTGGCAATTGGAAGGAGATGTTTGTGAATAGATCCCAGAGGGCTGAATATATTTTTGTTGTCTTTGTCTGACATGTCCGAATCCATTATTAAATGGTTTTGTAATGTGTTCAATAATTTGCAGGGTTAAAAGAAACTGTCAGTTGAATAAGGAGTCTGTAGTGTCCTGTGTGCATATATTTTAAATACAAGTAAGCACCATTGGATTTCTCATGTCAGCATATCCTATAAGAAAATAAGAAGCAAGAAGAATTTGGCCATCTCTGCTCATTTAGATTTCATCTAAAGTTTAAAGGCATCTATTGTTTTTATGTAAATTATGTAAATGTAATTATTATCATATAAAGATGTATTATGTAAATTAATTTTTTTGTTTTATAAACTAATCTAAAAGCTTACCTTGATGATGAATAAAAAAGACAACTTAGGTTATTTCTTGGCAGTTTAAGTGGGATCATATCCATCCTCCCTTTCTGTTTCTGTTTTGACTTTGGGTCAACTTTTCAGAGGAAGGAGTTTCAGTGGAATGACAGAAGTGTGAAAATGCAATGACTCCTTACCTTTCTTTTTTCTTTTTGCCATGTCATTAGAGCTCTAGGCAAAAATGAAAGCTTAGAGGTCATTGAACTGAATGGGAAAAAAATTAATTTCTCTTTCTATCCAGTATTGCTGTTTCCTTTTTCATAACCTCTCATTCTCTTGATTACAAATGGGAATATTTGTGCAAGAAGGAAGATTCTTCTACCCTTAAAAGGAAAAACATATTTGCTGCAGTCTCCTTCGTTACCCCCACTTCAAAACAGAGACATACACAACATTTTTTTTAATCCTCAGTGTTCTTTCATCTGTGTGAAAGGGAGAGGGGATGTAGTTTGCATCCTTCTTCTCAACTCAATTGATGCAGCCACAAAATTTAATCGCAACCCTTACACTGAGGTTACTTCCAATTTAATATCTATTTTGTATGGACATAATTGTTTGCATATTGTTTCCCCCATTAGAATGGGAGCTGCTTGAGGACAGGCACTGTTTTTGCCTTTGGGTCCTCAGTGCTTAATAAGTAGTTGTTGACTAACAGCAAGATATTAAATTAATGTCAAGTTATGGCCATGTTGTGAATGTGAATGTGAATCCCTTTATAAAGTATAAAGCCCTTTTCGTGGTAGGATTTTTAAAAAGGAGCCTCACTGTAAAGCAAAAATTGCACACTCTTTTGAAGGGCTTTAAATAGATATGCCCTAGAGGGAGTTTATTAGTTCCGAGCTAGAAATGAAAATTGCTCTCTTTCCCACCCATTGGCCATGTAGCTTTGAAGCAGAGAGACAAGAGGGAAACACTGACCAGCAAGGGTCCAGGACATGCTTTCCAGACAGATGGGTACGCAGAGAGGCACTTACTGGAGGGCAAAAGTAGTTTCAAGGATGGTGACCTCTGGATCAGAGAAGATTGCTGGCTATGTACCTAAGAGAAAAGTAGCCCTGGCAATTTTGATTCGAACAGTGCAATGGGAACTCGTGAGTTAGAGTAGTGGGAGTACAGTCCCAGAGGCTTTCTCATGAGACTTAAGGTTATAGCCACCTTTGGGGACTCAGCCTGCCAGTGCAAGTACATGTTGGGGAAATAGTCCCAGAGGTTCTACTACATATAGGACTTGGGGAAATTTTTTTGCAGAAGATCATTACAGATTTGGAGAAGATAGAAGAAGCAGAGATGCTTACTAGTACCATTGCTTCTTTTGAATATTAATTATTTTACAGCATTATAAAGGTCTATGGTGAATCACTGATGCTGATGCAGATGACAAGTTGATTAAAAAAAAAGAAAATAATATTAATTACTGGAGTCACCAAACTTTTAGAAATGTCCATATCTATGTTTGTTCCATATTTACATTCAAAATTCATAATAGGCAATGTGGTGTCGTGGTTAGAGAGCTAGTGTTAGTCATGAAGACCTGCGTTTAAGTCTTACCTCTGACCCAAACTGGGTGTGTGAACCTGGACGAGCTACTTAACCTCTTACTGTCCCAGGTAACTAAGATAAAAATTTAGGGCAAGGGCAGCATAGAGGTAGCATTTATATCTACCTATATCTACATGCATATATGTCTACATACATATGTAACATGGACCCTTGTGGCCCTCCTTTCTTGGAAGCTCAAGTAGGTTTGATTCCACTCCTCCCCCAGGGTTCTCTAGTAACCTAAAGGGAATGTGGGGGGATTTAGGATATTTGCAAGCATCTACCCCCAGTTATTGGTGATCCTTCAATTTTAGTGAATGGATCCCTACAATCCAATTCCATTTAGTCACTGACTGTTAGATTAGTTTTTATACAGAAACATTTACTTCCAAAGATATAATCACAAATCTATAAACACACAGGAGGCAAAATCCTCCTGAATCTCAGACTACCTTAGGCTCCATTCCCAGGTGCCCTGGCTTCTCCGAGCTCCTAAGTTAGGCTGGCTGGCTACACCTGCAATCCTGGCTGCAAGGTCACATGGCTCAAACTCCCAGGCCTGTGAGGATTACCTCTGGCACCCGGAACTGAGGACAAACTATGCAGAATAGGAACAAATATACTCGGGCCAATTTCTCAGAGCCAAGGTTGGGTTGGGGGGAGACAGAGAGGAGAGAGAGAGAAACAGACAAAGAGGAGAGAGACACAGAGACAGATAGAGGGAGACAGAAAGAGAGACAGAGATAGAAAGGAGAGAGACAGAGACAGAGAGAGACAGACAGAGAGGAGGACAGAGGCAGACAGAGAGACAGAAACAGAGAGAGAGAGGAGAGAGACAGAGATAGAAAGGACAGAGACAGAGACAGAGACAGACAGACAGAGACAGACAGACACACACACACATGCACAGAGAGAAGAAAGGAGTCCTTAGGTCCTTACCCTCTCACTGGAAGAGCACAGAGGTAGAAAAAGTCAAAGGCATTGACATTCACCCACGTAGTAGGGGATTCAGAGCTTCCATGTCAGGCAGACTAGACATTTTCCAGACTCCTCCAGGAGCCTGAATGTTAGGAGGACTCTGCACATCTAGACAAGTCTGGGTTACACATACATAAACAAATAGCCTAAACTCATATTGGAAGAAATAAAAAGAACTGGGCCAAATGCTTGAGCCAAAGATCTGCATTTATTACATGGGCACAAAACACAGAAGCCAGACATCTGCAGCTATGCCTACTCTATATGGCACAAGGCATCTGATGTCCAGGTAGCACAAGTTATATAAGCTTTGGACACTTAATTGCTCAACAGAGGTCTTGAGCAAGGCCAGATGTTCAGAACATGTTCAGACTAGGGGTCCTGAACAGGTTGAGGAAATGGTCTTTTTTTGCTAATAGATTCGAGGAATAGGGGCTATGACCAGGGCACCCCTCCTTCTTTCTCTTTTTTCTTTTCAGGTGACTTGGTTATGACAGTGTGAGATTAGGGACCCTGTTTCCTTATGTCACATCCTCTACAGTATGGCAAGGAAAGGGGAAGTTTACAGGCACTTTTATCATTGCAGAGGCTATTCTATTCCTATTCCTATTATATCTTATTTAAATTCCTCAGTTAAAGATTTTCAAACTATTATAGAGGAATCCTTATAAGTGATTAAAAACTACTTAAATTCCTTATAGTATATATATGTTCATATATGTGTCTTTATTTGCATAAGAATGTTCTAAGGCACTTGCTGAATATATTAATTTGATCAAACTATAAGACTTTAAAAAATGTATTTATTTAGAATATTTTCCCATGGTTCTCTGATTCATGATTTTTCCCATCCCCCTCCTGGAGCTGACGAGCAATTCCACTGGGTTATACATGTATCATGGTTCAAAAACTTTTTCCATATTTGCAATAGAGTGATCTTTTTTTTTTTTAACCCTTACCTTTCATCTTGGAGTCAATACTGCATATTGGCTCCAAGGCAGAAGAATGATAAGGGTGAGGCAATGGAAGTGAAGTGACTTGCCCAGGGTCACACAGCTGGGAAGTATCTGAGGTCAAATTTGAACCTTGGACCTCCCATCTCTAGGTCTGACTCAATCCACTGAGCCATCCAGCTCCCCCCAGAGTGATCGTTAATGCCAAAACCTCAATCATATCCCCCTTTTTTTCTTCTGCATTATAATATGTTTCTTGTACCTTTTTAAGAAATCAGTTTTCAATACAAAAGAACCATAAAATGTTTGGCTGTTTTTAAATTTTTTTACTTCTACAATTTGGTAATGATTTTTGATACTTTGAGAGGTTGGTGATTATATCCATTTAGGTATGTCTTTCCTTCTCTCTTATGAGTTGACCTGAGTGACTTGTTAGGGTCTGTCAAACCCTAATGAATCCTTTCAAAGTTGTCCTTCAGTGGTACAATCTTCCAAAATCTAACATTAGATCTGTGGCATGATGAGGCCCTGGAGTAAGTCTGGAGCAGAAGTATTGTTCTATGCTTCATATGTTGAGATAAACCACCAGAACATAGCAAGATGGAGCTCAAGTGAGTTAGTTTTGTCCAATCCCCTTATTCTGAGGAAACTAAGACAGTGAGGCTCGTCCAAGGTCAAACAAGGCATGGCAAGGAAGATGTTTGGTCCCAGGTCTTCTGACTCTGAATCGCTCTCTTTTGCACTCAAATAGAAAAAAACAAGGGAGATGGCTAAGTGGTTAGAGGATTGAGAGCCAAGCCTAGAGACGGGAGATCCTGGTTAAAACCTGCCCTCAGATATTCTCAGAAGAGAACAAGGACAGAATTATAAACATTTCTCTCCAGTACTTGGAGAAATACTCTCATACACCTCTTTGGTCCCTGGAGAGAATGGATCAGACTTTAAGTAGCTTCTATAAACATTTGGTCCATCATGTTTACTTCTGAATACAGCACAACCAATGGATGATTTGTTCTTACTGCCTTTAATACACTGCTTTGGTGAGTCAAATAGGTCATTCGGGACTTTAAATCTCATGAAATTTAGTTGTCATTGGGATATGATATGGATTCCAGCTCCCAGGTGTGGTAGTTAACTCTCTAAACCTTTTGGAACTCACTGGGTTTTGACCTCATCCAATATTCTTTCACTTAAGAGAAAGAAAGAAGAAAGGCCGAGGCAAAGAACAGAAGCTCATGTTCATAGACCCTTTGGCCACCGAAGTGAGAATAGATAGAGGCATTTTTTTTTCCACCCAGAAGTTTCCAGTATGTTTTCTTCACTAGATCCAACCTGGCAAGAAAAGAGGGAGAGAGAGTCTTAGCTGCTGTGTGCCTTTGGAATGCACACCCAAGTCTTTCTCAGCAGCCACTTCAAAGTCTGTTTCTTCCCCATTTTCCCTGCTTCCCTACGTGGGTAGCAGATAGGAAATAATTGCTTCCGATGAGCATCCTGCAAATGATCATAACAGATGGGCATGGCTAGTTCCTGTTACATAAAGAATGGCAAAAAAACCTCAAGTCAGTCCTTGTCTCACATTCTAATGAGGGAGACAACTTGTGAATAGCTGGTACATAAAAGATACATATGGTGCCTTGGATGGTAATCTCTGAAGGGAAGGCACTAATATAGCTAGGGGATTTGGGAAAGAACTCCTACAAAATGTGGGTTTTGAGATGACTCTTGAATAAAATAAATAAAAATAAAATAAAATAAAATAAAATAAAAAAGAGGAGGAGCTAGGTGGATAGAGTGCCAGCCCTGAACTCAAATTTGGCCTCAGATGCTTTCTAGATGTATGGTCCTGAGCAAGTCATTTGACCTAATTTGCCTCCATTTATAAAATGAGTTGGAGAAGGAAGTGGCAAATCCCTCTAGTATCTTTGCCAAGAAAACCCCATATGGACTTATAAAGTGTTGGAAACAACAGAAATATTTGAACAACAAGAATCTGGGAACTTCTGATATTTTCTGAATAAATGGGTGACTTTGTGCTCTCCAGAATTATATATCTATATCAAGAAGGGACCTTAGAGGTCATCAAGTTTAATCCTCTTAAATCCTCTTATTTATAGCTAAGGGAACAGAGGCCCATAAAGGTTATACACATGGTAAATGGTATAGCCAGAATTGAAATTCAGGTCCTATACTCCCAGGTTCAGCATCCTCCACTGACTCATACTACAGGTCTGATACTATGAATGCCCTGAAAACAATTTTAGGCAATTTTTGTATTTGTTGTTTTTTTTACTAACCTATTCTTTTGCTTTTATATTCTTCATTTTTCATTTGCATGATTTACCTATTTCTGATTTTTCCCCTTTAAAAAAACTGATATATTTTCAAGTTGGCATTTCTTTAAAGTATTTAATCTCTCTTTTCTTAAAATGTGTGTACTTTTTAAGGAATGTTTTCATTTTTTCTCAATTACATATAAAAACATTTTAACATTCTTTTAGAAATAATTTTTGAGTTCTAAATTCCTCCCCCATGTTCTCTTTAAGAAGTTTGTTATAGATTATACATATATATATATATATATACTGTATATCTACATATAGATACATATACCCATACCTTCCATCTTAGAAGAGAATCTAAGGATTAGTTCCAAGGCAGAAGAGCAGTAAGGGCTAGGTAATGGAGTTAAGTGACTTGCCCAAGGCTCTGATAGCTGGGAAGTGTCTGGGGCCAAATTTTAACCAGATTTGAATCTGGTTCTCCAATCACTGAGCCATCTTGCTGTCCCTATCTCTGTATTTAAAAAAAAAATTGCCTGCTATATAAATAGCACTGTACTAGAAGAGTAAGGGGACAAAAGATAAATTTATAACTTAATTATACATTTAAATATTAATGTAACATAATTATTACATCATGCTATAATTAATATAATATACAATATGCGATTGTGTCCAAATAAAAGTAACAAGGGATGCGGGGAAAGGAAATAGAAAGAAACATTGACTGCAATCCCTAGGGAGGACTTCATAGAGTGGGCAGGATTTAAGCTTGTTGCTGAAGCCCACCTATGTCAGAGCCAACTCCTATCAGCCCTTAAGAGCTGATTGTTAAATTTTAAGTTGTGATCATTTATTCTTTGTAAATTAGCAAAAGCAATGAATCAAAGCTCAATTTTTTGTTTGGCTAATTGTCCAAACTTAAGAAAGCCCATGGAAAAAATGTTTAACAATGCAGACAAAATTTAAAAATGTGTCCTGAGTACATTTTTTCCCCTAAGAGCCTTTTGTTAAGTATTCCTTAGTGCCCTGCACCTTGCAAGGCCAGCTTTAGATAGGCAGAGGTGAGGGGTCAACAGTTTGATGCTTCTAATTGGAGGAGAAGAGTGAGTCCATGAGGACTCATGTCTCTAATATACAAGTTGGAGAATGGAGGCTCATAAATTCAGGGCCTTTTCAGCTTCCCACCAAACGTGGTTTACTTTGCTTTTATTTATATATCAGCAAGTGGCCAGCACAAATATGAATTTTCTTGAGGACAAGAAATTGTATTATAGACCTAGAGGTAGAAGGGATCTCAGAGAATATCTATTCCAATACCTTTGTTTTACAGATGGGGAAACCAAGGCCCAGTTAATTGCTCAAGGTTACATAGACAGAAAGAACCAGATGTAGGGTGCTCTGATGTTGAAGCTTGTGTTTTTCCCAGTGTGTTGTCTCCAAAATGAGGAAGAAATGAAAGAAAATCAAACACCGTAACAAAAATAAATTTAAGTTGTACTTAGTCTCTGTTTTGTAATCTCTTCTATTTGTTTGATTTTCATCAGAATCTCTAGTTTTTCCCTTGGGCCTAAAGAAAGAAAAATCTGTTGGTTACTAATATTAGCTACGAGAAGCTGCTTAGATGGTGGAGTTAATGACATGGGGGGTGAGTAGGGTGTGCAAATTAATACGAGTAATTTTTTTCTGAGTTGAATGAAATTTTGAAAATAATTTCTCTGTGCCATCACGTATGTATGTATACACATATGTCTTAAAATTAATTATTCTTTAAAAGTTTGGTGCTTTTTGCTTAGCCAAAAAATTCCCAGTATTTTCAAGTCAAGTCAAATAATGTATCTGAAGCACCTTACAAATGTAAAAGAGTCACACAAGTATTAGCACTTATCACATTATTTTTTGCAGACTTAAATTTGAAATTAAAAAATTTTCAGAGGCAGTTAAATGTCTCAGAGAATGGAGAGACAGGATTGGAGACAGGAAGTCTTATATTCAAATTTGACCTTATCTGTGTGACTCTGGACAAGTCACTTAACCCAATTATCTAGCCCTTACCACTCTTCTGCCTTGGAACCAATACTTAGTATTAATTCTAAGACAGAAGGCAAGGGTTTAAAAAGAAATTCTGAGTTTTTCTCTCAGGGTAAATATATTTCGAAGCATCACATATATTTATTTACAGAATGTTTGTTAGTGTTGACACTTGGGCTCATTGCAATTTCTTTGATTTTTCCTTTGCTATCTGGAATAAAAGTTCTGTTTAGGAGATAAAACTAAGCACCTGTATCTTTTTTATCTTTGTCTTTAGGGCTAGAGTTAGAAACTTACATCAGCACGGCTGTCTCAGATCTCACTATGACACTTCATGCATGAAGCTGATAACTTTCATAGATGAGTAACAACACAAGCAGTGGTGAGTTACAGCATTAAAAAAAATAGTGGGTCCTAAAGATCATGCAATGCCATTATCTACGTAATTAACCATTAAATAGTTTCTGCATTTAGTCTATGTTTCTGAAGTGTTATTCTTTTTTGCTTTATATCGTATATTATAAATGCACTGAAAATGAATGCAGGTCATCAAATGACAGAATGTTTATATGTTGGTTATGTAATATTGATAATCAATATAATAAAAAGGAGTCTCAATATCTGAGTCACTGAAGGACTAAATTTGTTTTTAGGGAGAGACTTTCCATAGTTTGGTCCTTGCACAACTGAAGTTTACTCCTGGCAGTGCTTATTATTTCTTTTTTAATGTCTTTTGTTCCTTTTTATATGGTAGCACTTAATGGAGATAAGTCACATCACATTTTTAAGTTTATTCCCTGGATACTTGAAGCCTCTATTTTGCTGTTTAAGAAAAACAAAATACATGAAAAATTATCTCTCCAAATTATTTTCCTTGTCGGAATAACTAAAATCATATCATGTTTTTTATTTCTTAAAAATAATGTCAGGATACCATAAGAATACTTAAAAAAACCCAAACATATGATGTTTTCTAGTCGAATTGATACCATCAAAGATGAATAAGTATAATTTGCAAAATGATATGATTGTGAATTAGGTTAGGATAGTAAATACAGTAATCTTTCATGTGATACAGTGGAGAGAGTTCTGGACTTGGAATCAGAAGGCCTGTGTTCAAATCCTGGCTTTGCCACAGGCTACTTCAGACTACCATGGACAAGACATTTGAGACCTCTGTATCTGAATTTCCATCTAATAGAATGAGTTGGACCAACAATTTTAAAGCCATGATCCTCTGGTCTCCTTTGTAAATAATACCATTACTTTTACCCCTAAACCAACAAATCTAGCCATGTGGTTGGCTAGGTCCATGTCCATGAATAATTCTGCTTGCAATTATATAGAAAATGGAAGTGTTTTCATGCATGTGCTACATGCTTTGGCTCCAAAGTATTCTAGAGATTCTATAGGAGCTTGGTGCCATGCTATATATGCAATGTGGGGATACAGAAGTAGTTCTGTCCCTCAAGAGATTTCACATTCTAGATGGGGAGACAAAAGAAACACAGAGGAAGAAATTAGAAACCATTTCAATAGGAACATTTTAAATGACACATTTTCATATTCCATGATTCTATGAATTAAAGGCAGTTTAATTTGGCTAATGGTGGTGATGGTGCTGTACAAGTGACTGGGATTCCCAAAGACTTTGCTAATGGAATATAACCTCTATCAGGCTCTGCCAATATGGAAAGACTCTAAGCACGAATAAGGTATGAGGTATGTGTGATGGAGAAACAGGGTCCCCAGGTTTGGAGAGGCTTGTCACGAGGATGGCTACCTGATGATAAATGTTCAAGTTGCGGTGATTCTCAATAACCTTTTATAAAGTCATATTCAGTGATGTTCATGTATTCAGAGAGTATCAATACTGATGCAATCACAGGGTCACAGATCCAAAGCAGAATGAGAAGGGAACCTGTCCACGGCAGTGGGTGTTGTTTTTGGTAGGGAGGACCTTGGCTATATACAGAGAAAGGAGGAAGTTCAGTCAGAAGCAACAGCAGTTTTGTTTGGACTCCAGACTCAATGCAGGGTCTCACTTCTAGCATCTAGCCCAGCTTGCAGAACAATAGCCATGGCAGGAAACTCAGACCAAAGGGGAGCTTACAGTTCTGCCACTTTGAACCAATAGAGCTTTCCAGATGACTGATTGAGGAATCTAGCAGTATTCTACCCTTGCACAGACCCAAACTCAGGTCAGAAACTTGCAGAACTCAGATGGGGAGAGGGGCAGCAAAAATACTTTATTCTGGATTGGACTTTCTTTGGGAGCACTAAAAATTGCAGGTCTCCAGTGTCTTTCTACAGCCCTAAAATAACAATATTGAATACCAGAAGTATAGCAGAGGCAACTCTAACATCAAGTCTGAATTCAGGAAGTAGGCTGGAAGAATGAGCATACAAATAAAATAAAACCTCTCACCATAAAGAGTTATTTTTGAATCAGGGACACTGAAGATACAAATGCAAAAGAGACTTATCTCTACAACATCTGAAAGCAGAGAAAAACACAACTGGAGCATGAACTCAATCAGAATTCCTGGAAAAGATGAAGCAAGAGTTTAAAAAAAGAATTTAAAACATTTTTACAAATGGAATGAGTGCTTGAGGGGAAAAAATGGGAAAAAAATGAGGGCACCAGTAAAATGATTCGGAAAGAGAAGTAACAGTGTGATACAAGAGTTACAAATCCTTGCCCAAGCTACAAACACCCTGAAAATTCAAATGGACCAAATAGAAGGCAATGATTCCATGAGGCAAGAAGAAATATTAAAACTGAAAGGCCAAAAATTAGAAGAAAATTCAAGTATCTTGAAGCAAAAACTACTGACATAAAAGGTTGAGGAGAAAAAAATTTAAGAATCATTAGACTATCTGAGCACTAAAAAAAATAGAGCCTAGAAATTATATTTCAAGAAAACTTAAAGGAAAACTGCAAAGCTTTCTAAAAGCCAGATGTTGGAGTGGAAATAGAAATAATCCATCAGTTAACTCCAGAAAAAAAATCTCCACATGAAAGCACTCAGGACCATTATAGCCAACATCTATAGCTTCCAAGTCAAAGAAAAATACTGCAAAAATCAGAGAGAAAGAATGTAAGTATTGAGGAGTCAAAGTCAAGATGAAATGATTTAATAGCCATAACTATAAAGGATTAGATAACATAGAATGCAGTATTACAGAAGGCAAAGAATATAAGCTGATGAATAAGAATATCTTACCCAGAAAACTTGAGGATAATCCTAACAAGGAAAAAAAATGAACCTTTAGTGAAATAGAAGACTTCTAAACATTCCTAATGAAAAGACCAGAGCTATGGAAAAAACTTGAAGTTCAAACATTAGAGTGAAGAACCATCTGAAAGAGTAAACATGAATGAACAATGATGAAGAACTAAATTATAGTAAACTGCTAATTTTTAGGTAAGGTAAGATGATGCCTTTATCCCCTCTGAACCCTATTATCATCAGGGTTTACAGGAGGAATCTAATTAGACAAGTCTAGGAGTGGTTTTGTTTTGCTTTGATGATCTTAAGGAAAGAAGAGAAAGAGATAGGAAAAGAAATACATTGAGGGGATGGGTAGGGAAAGGAAGGTTAGGGAATATTATCTCACATAAAAATGTACCAGTAGAGATCCATACAAACATTGAGTTGGGGGTGAGGAGAATGGCTGACATTCGAACAGCATTTTCATCTAAATTGGTCTGAAAAAGGAAGAATATACATACACACAATTGGGTACAGAAATCCATTTCATTCAACAGAGAAATAGAAGGAAAAGGGGGGAAGGGAGGAGAAGTGGGATTTAAAGGATAGATTAAGGTAGGGAGCAGTCCTGAGCAAAACAAACTAAGGAAATACAAAATTATTTTAGCTCTTTTTGAGGTGACAAGGAATGGGAATATAAAGGGATATCCATAAATCAGTGAATCAAAGAAATTATAGTTTATAAATGTGATGTAATACTACTGTGCTAAACACTAATCAGTGTAATGACCAACAAGGATTCCAGAGGATTAATGAGGAAATACGCTTTCTGCTTCCTGATAGAGAAGTGAAGGGATTAGAATGAAGAATGAGACAAAAAATTTTTGAACATGTTTGAAGTGGAAATTTATTTTGATTGACTATACATGTTTTTAGTGGGTTTATTTTTCTTGTGTTTTCTATTGGGGATAAGGGAGAGAGGGTATAAAGGCAGATTTTGGTTAATTACAAAAAATAAATAATAAAAAAGGATTTGGTGAGAGGAGTCTTCCCTCTACAGACCTTCTTCAACAACCAATGATCTTGGTTAAGAGGTACTCTGAAACATGAACCTGTGATTCTATTTTTATTCTTCATGGAAAAGAAAGAGGACAGACAGGCCTAGAGGTCCTGAAAATATGGTTGGTTCAGAGTCAGTCATAGTCTACTGTTTCTTTTCTCCTCCTTCTTGTCTAGAGAAACTAGGATATGGTTATCAGTAAGACTGAATATTCTGTAAATTTCTCATTCTCGTCTCTTCCTGGGTGGTGAAACTATATATTTTTTGTACAAAAGTTTGGACTGTTGTTCCTAGTCTACCTGGCACAGGATGCCTTGGAGAGCCCTAGGCTATCAGAATTCCTCTTTCCACTACACATTTCTTAGTGGATACTTCAAGGCATGGAGGAGAAAAAGATGGAGATATGATAGGACTGAAAGGAGTCCAGATATCTCAAAACACTCCATTTAAATTCTTTAAAATGTACCAGAATGAACAATGAGACAACTAGCTGGCTAATTAGTATTTATTAAGCACCTATTATGTGCTAGGCACTGTGCTAAGCATTGGGGATACAAAGCAAAACAAAAACAAAAACATTCTCTATTCTCCAGGAGGTTACAGTTGCTAATGGCAGAGACAACATACAAGAAACCACGTACAGTCAAGAGTAGGCAAGATAAATTGCAGTAGACTTCAAAGGAAGGCATTAAGATTACAGAGGACTAATAAAGTATTCTGTGCAGGAGGAGGGACTCAGCTAAGAATTGAAGGAAACCAGAAGTTAAGAAGCTATGAGGCAGAGATGAAGATAGAGAATGAGGAACAGCCAGTGAAAATGGATCATGGATGTAAATGGGACAAACTCAATAAAAAATGAAAGAAGAATGGATTAGATAGCAGAACCCAAAAAGGCATATTAAACAAAACAAAACCTTTACCTTCTGTCTAAGAATTCACATGAAGTATCTGTTCCAATGCAGACGAGAGGTTAGGGCTAGGCAATTAGGATTAAGTGACTTGTCCAGGGTCAAACTAGGCAGTGTCTGATTCCAGATTTGAACCCAGAACCTCCTGTTTCTAAGCTTGGTTTTCTATCCACTGAACTAGCTAGCTGTGCCTCAAAAATACATGTTCTTAAAATAAATATTTTTGAAACATAAACATTCACCTAAAATTAAAATAAGGATCTACTTTGAAATCTATTAGGGTTCAAAAGAATAGCAATCATGATTTTACATAAGGTGATAATAAAAATAGACACAGCAAAAGGAGATTAACAAGGAAAGTGCATTTTTTTATACCAGTAAAACACTTTTATTAATTTTCAGTATTGCTTTTTATAGAATAATAAATTAAAATGGTCAAATAAAGTTGTCAAAGCACTCATATAACTAGGGGAGAAGAAGGAGGGCAAAAGTGATAAGCCCAAATCTAAACAGAGTTTCAGTAAGCATACTAGTTATGGCCATAACTTTTATGCAAGTTTATTTAATGTAGTTGTTTAGTCAGAGCTATAGTTCAGATCAGGGCTGCTACTGGCGCCAGTCAATCCTCAAGTATTTGTGGTGTTTAGCAAGTTGTATTCAAGCTCTTAATATCCAACTGTCCCATTTTTGGTACTTGAAGAACCTGACAGCCAGCCAGATGATCAGTGGAAATTCTGCACTGTGAGCTGCCAAAGTCTTTTAAATTTAAAACCCATTCTCCCATTCTCTGGCAGGTGTTTTTTATTTTTTTTAAGGCTGAGGTTTCTCTAGCCCATTGTGAATGATTTGCAACATGATACTTTTAACTTAGAAGAGCCATGGTATATGGCTGAAGATATGATATGAAAAAAGTTAATTTGTGTTGTGTTCAAGCTATCTGTCCTTCTGGCTGAATCTCTCTTGTTCTTTGCTTTGGTTCTCAGCTGAATCCAATATTCAAGTGGTTAAGAATGAAAGGGAACAACCAGCCAGGTGAGAGGAGTGATGCTAATAAGATAATCCAGCACAACATTAATGCTATATCATATAAATACTCAAAGGAAAAGTTAATGGTATTTACTATATGACTACTTTAAAGGAAATAGAAATTTGAAAATTTGAATATATCATTTGAAAATTTCAATATATCTCATTTCAATCCTAGACAATTTGAAATTTGAAATTTGAAAATTTCAATATATCTCATTTCAATCCTAGACAAATCTAACAAAAAGATAAAAACGAAAGAGGTTAAGGACTGAAATAGAACTCTAGAAAAGTTGGAATTCTCTGAGTATGTCATTGATAAGAAAAAAGTCCTTATATATACATGAAACTATTTATAGCAGCACAAATTCTCAATGCAATATCAAACTGATAAAAAGCATGTAAAAGAACACTCCAAATTATCAATAATAAGAGGAAAGCAAATGAATATGGCCTTGAGGTTTTATCTAACATTCAGCAAATTGGCAAAAGAAGTTGGAAACAGTAATTGTTGGAGGACAAATGGCTTGGTAAGCACACTGCTGCATTGTTGGTAGAGCTGTGGACTTGTAAATCCTTTCTGAAAAGTAATTTGGAATTACATAAATAAAGTGGCTAAACTATCTATACCCAGATATCTACTGCTTGTCATATACCCCAATGAGGACAATTATAAAAAGAAAGGCATATACCAAAATATGTATGGCAATACTTTTTGATACAGCAAAGGCCTGGGAACATGCTCATCAACTGGGGAATAGCTAAACAAACTGAGGTACATCAATAAATCAATCATTAAAACATTTATCTAGCATGGACTATGTACCAGGCACTGTACAAAGTGCTAAGGATTCAAAAAGAAAATAAATGAAAGAATGAAGACAAAAGAGGAGACAATCTATTCTTGAAGATGGGATGGAATGGTATTATCTGAGCAGGTAGGTGGAGGGATTAGGTTTGAGAAATTGTAAAACCACATCATCAAGTGAGACAGTATGAAGGACTAGATAGAAGCAAAAGGTATCTGAGTCAAATAGAAGAGGAAGAGGAAAGGAGAGGTTTGGGTTAGGGTAACTTAGTCTATTTTTTGTTAATCTGACTAATATGTTTGTAAGTTTTTATCAGTTTACTGTGTGTTTTCAGTTTCTTTGCACACAGTTATGTAACATAGTTTCTTGTCATTTCCTTTATTTCTCCTTCAATTATTATGAGTTCTCCTTTTTCATTTTTTAAAATGAATAATTTTGTTTTTTTCTCTTTTAAAATTCAAATCAGATGCTTATATATTTTGTTAGTTTTTATAACAAAAGCTCTTAGTTTTAATCTATTAATTCAATTATCTTTTTGCTTTCAATTTAATTAATCTTTTCTGTGGTGCTCATAATTTCCACTTTGTTATTTTTTTTATTTTTTAAAACCCTTACCTTCCGTCTTGGAGTCAATACTGTGTATTGGCTCCAAGGCAGAAGAGGGGTAAGGGTAGGCAATGGGGATCAAGTGACTTGCCCAGGGTTACACAGCTACTTTGTTGTTTAATTGGAGATTTCTGATTTGTTGTTCAGGTTGATGTTGCATGCCCAGGTCATTGATTTCTTCTTTCTCCTTTTGTTGATGAATGTATTTAGAGAGATACAATTTCCCTTCAAAGCTACTTTAACTGCATCCCATCAATTTTGGTATGTTGCTTCATTCTTAAAATTTTCTTTGATGAAAATTTCTGGCATTTCTAAAATTTATTATTGACCCATATAAAGATAAAAAATAATAAAGGCTTATATAATAATATAAATTAGTATTTTAATTAAAGCCATGCTGATAGATAAAGTTATTAGACCACGCGCTTGTAAGAATTCAAAACTGCCGCCCCAGCCATTATTGTTACCTCCCTTCCTGAGTCTGCTGGCCAAGAGGGCCACTCCCTCCTAACCCAGGAGACTTAAACTGTTCTCTGCGTGGAGACATAGGCGTCCCCACGCCCAAAGAACCGGAACCAGAAACCTGTTGGACCACGGGAAATGTAGTTTGATAATTTCCACGTGTCCATAGAAAATACATATATATATACTTAATTATGGCATCTCCCAAATTTCACTCTTACAATTCCCCCTGAGGTCTGGCAAAAAAAAAGGTTAGCCCTTTTTCTTCACTGGACCTGTAAAAATAGATAACTTCTAAAATTTAGGAATTTGGGGATAAAAGAAATAGATGAACAAATGGTTAAAATTAGCCGCATTGACAAAAAACCAATTTGGGGGCAGTCCCCTATTGGTATAACAGCGTACAATTAGAACAATATATACAACTCAATTTCAACTCCCCATAGTTCAATCAACTGCACCCCAAAGTTCAAAATTTGTTCTTCATGGTACAGTGAAGGCTTTTCAGACATCTTCATGGTGTGGTGTCTTCACCAAACAGGTTCATCGTCTGGATTCTGGGGAGATGGCAAGATCCTTATCCTGAAATTATTCTCAAAAGAATTTAAACTTTACATTATAGATTACAAAACATACATTTTCTTCTAAGATTTATACAATTCCCCCTGAAATTACTCCTAAAAGAGTTAAATATACATATATTTTGACATTATCGAATTTTAAAAAACTTAACAGATATCCCCCTGAGGTACCAGAAACCCGTTGGACCATGGGAAATGTAGTTTGATAATTTCCACGTGTCCATAGAAAATACATATATATACTTAAAGATAGCATCTCCCAAATTTCACTCTTACACCCAGCAGTTTCCCTCAGTTTCCTCACATTTTCTTCCTTCATCTACTTCTTCCCAGATACTTCTGCTCAAGACCTTGTCCAGTCCTTTTCAAGAGCAAATCCTTTCTCTTTCACAGTATCTTTTACTCTTACCTTTGCCCTTTTTCCTCCTTTAGCTTGAAACTACTTCCTCAGAGACAGTATAGAGTTATGAAAAGAGCACTGGATTGGTAATTAGAAACTTTGGATTTTAATCTTGCCTCTCTCATATACTACTTATATGATTTTAGGTGAGTCACTTGACTGGGTGTGATCATCCCAAATCCTGTCCTCATTGAGGCTGGGTTAGTTTTTCCTTCATAGGTATTAACACTCTCTTAGCAACTCAATTGGCTCATTACAATAAATTCTCAGGCTAATTGACATCTGTTCCTGGTTGCTTAAATACAAGATAGCCACTGATGCTTGGTTGGTAGAAAAATGACTAGTAATGCTGGCAAAGGAATTATTTCTCTCTGCTGAATCAACTCAAGGTATTCTCATTGCATATGGTTGAATATGTTACCTTGCTATGGTTAGGTAAACATCCTATTGTTAAACACTTTAGAGGATCTCATTTGGTTATAGTGTCAAATATATACTGTGGTGAGACTGACTTGCCCAGTCCATGAAGCTACTTTGGCCCAAAGCTATTTTCTCTGCAGTTCTTCCCTCCCTGCCAAACCTTTTCCTTTTCCCAATCCAGGTCTTTTTCCTGCTGAGTGTTTACTCTATTATTATTCCAATCTCTCTCTCTCTCTCTCTCTCTCTCTCTCTCTCTCTCTCTCTCTCTCTCTCTCTCTCACACACACACACACACACACACACACACACACACACACACACACACCCTGGTTCTTTTAGTTCAAATAAAAGTTAATGTAAGTCTCTATCCTTTTTTTTCCATGTCTGTATCTCTATCACTCACCCTAAATGTGAAATATATAAAGTTCCATTTCATTTTTTATTTCTTCCCTTTCCTTTTGTTCCTCTCTCAAAACCAACAAAAGAAAAAACTGTACCCAGTTCCTGAATTCATTTTACCTAATAGCTCCCTCTGTCTTAATTAAAAACATTAAAGGGATTTTTTCCTTCTGTTGGAATGTAAATAAGCCCTTTATCATTGGTTAGCCCATCCCATTTGCTAAAATATATTTAGGATATCTCAACTTCTGTATTTTCAGTTCAGAGTTTCTACTCAAATCTGTTTAGTCTTCAGGAATTCTTGAAAACCTCTATTTCATTATGGGACATACTTTTTCACCTGTAGAATTCCCTCAGTATTGCAGGATAACTTACTCTTGGTTTTAAGCCTTTGGCTTTAAAAATCATATTCCAAGATTTTCTCTCCTTTTTGTTATTACTGCTGAGTCTTCTGAGATCCTGCCTGCAGTTCATTCACATTTGAATTCTCATTTTTCTTAGACTTGAAGCCAGTAGAGTTTGACTGTGACATTCTTGGGAGTTTCCATTTTAGGGTTTATTTTAGGAAGCCGTAAATTATTTTCATTTTTACTTTGCCCTTTGGGTTCTAGTTAATATGGGCAGTTTTCAATTATGAGTTCTTAAAACATAGGATCTTGAGGCAAGAAAGGCTTCTCTTTTCTAGACAGGTTGATCCATGCTGGACCTATCTTTCAATGAGCAGCTGCAATCTTTTCCCACTATCAGACACTGGCTCAGTTAGGTTTTACTCTGCCTTTTTTAGCTGGAGTGCTACAGATATGTTTCAACTAGGGTTAGCAAACCTTAGCTTAGCTTTGGCAAAAGCTCTGACTCTTTTAGAGCTTCACCTCTGTGGCGGTTTGGCAAGAGTTGGGAAAGGTTTTGCCTCTCTTGTTGAATAATAGTACCCCTCCACCCCAATTTCTTTCTCTCTGTAAACCATTCTGAAAACCTTATTTCAATTGAGTCAATTTTACCACAAATTCCTTTGGGAATTTTATGAATTAATGAATAAATAAAGCATTTTTTCTTAAAAAAAAACTACTTAATTATTTTACATTATTTTTCCATGGTTATGTGATTCATATTCTTTCTCCCCCCCCCTCCTGTACCCAACAAGCAATTCCACTGGATTTTATATGTATCACTGATCAAGACCTATTTCCATATTATTAATATTTGCAATAGAGTGACATTTAGAGTCTACACCCTCGATCATATCCAAAAGCATTTTTTAAGAACTTGCTGTAGCTGAAATTTAAATACTTTAGCCATAAAATAAAAAAATAGAACTCCTTGGAAAAAACTCTGATTTTTTTGATTGAAGATGAAAGAAGAATAAGACACTAGAGGATGATATGGATAATGTCATGGAAGCAATGAACACCAGGTTGGACAGATTTTGGGAAAGAGTGGAAGACAGAAGGGCTTGGGGTGTTATGCACTCCCAGACTCACAAAGAGTCAGATGAGACTAAACAACTAAACAAAAATGTAAAGCGATTCCCTGAGGATACATAAAGAAAAGATAATCCCTCCTCTTGAAGAACTCTCATTCTAATGGAGATGATAACTGTGTGGAGAGAAAAAGAATTAATTTGTCCTTCTCAGGGTGGGATTCCATTAGAGAAGGAAAACCTGTTTAGGAGTTCAGAATAACATCTCAAGGACATTTTGTTATTGCATAGGACCAGTGGGTTGAGAGATCTCTTATCTCAAAGGAAGCAAACCAATTGGCTATCCTACCTCCTTATCTCCCCTGACTTTTAGAAGTCGGAAGAGTCACTCCTAAGGAAATAGCTACCTCTTCATAACCTTCCTCAGCCCCCAGCCTGTTGAAATTCCTGATGAAGTCCACGCTCGGATGGGGCTCCTACTGTGTAATTGATTGTTTTCTAATTGGCTAGACTTTAGATCCTAGATTGTAAATTTGGCCCCCCAGACCATGGAGTATTGAACAGAGTGGGTGGGATTATGTGTCAGGAATCTACAAAATGCTTGTATCTGTACCTTGTGTTGGGCATCGCCATTAGGGCTTGAACCCTTCTCATGAGAAAGATTAAACCTTGCTTCTGTTCACTTAAACGGTCTCTAGTTCTTTAAACCATATCATCTTATACAATAACATATATAAAAAGTTTTAGCTGTTAGTCCTATGGAAAGCTCCCATGATCCTTAGGTGCAGCAGCAAAGCAGATCTGAAAGCTCTTTGATAGCATTTTCACTGATAAAATATCAATTTCCAACAGTTTGCTGTTTGACAGTGCCAAAGACTGGTATGAAGAAGTTTCTTTTCTGAGTCTTAGTAGCTATGACTAGGGACAAAGATTTGAATGCAAAGTCTTCTTTACAAACAATGGAGATATTCAAGCTTCCTCTCTCTTTTTTTTTTTTTTTTTTTTTTTTTAGGGTAGAGGATATCTATTTTGCATCTATAGACTTTCCTTTTTATATTTTAATATCTGGCTTCTACCTCTAAAGATCTTCAGTTTTTGTTGAAATCTCATTGAGGGGACCCCCCTCTTACAAGTTCAGTGAGTGAATATAAATGTGAAACCCCAGTATTCCCTTTAGTACAATTCATACCACTTAGCTTAGCATCACATTCTAAGAAGACAAAACAAATGAATGGAAATTGGAAAATGGAATTTGGAATGTTTGGTCCTATTTAAATTACAAACAACCCTTGAATACATATGACCATGGAGGGGATTGTGCAGGTGTTGCAAAATAGGACCATTCCAAAATAATTTCTGATTGCCTATTTTATAATGGCTTCTTAACATTTTCTGACTTGAATTTGGATATGTATTCTGGAAATTTATGCTTCAAAACAAATATTGAATCCTGTTACCTTTTCCTATTTTCCCCTGTTTGCCTAGGGATAAGTCCTTTTTGTAGAAATAAATGTGTCTAATATAGAAATGGGGACTTTTACTTCCTAATTAATCTCTCATACAAAGTATGAACATTTTTTTCCCCGCAGAAGTTAATTATAGCTAAAAGGAACAATTTAAAATTTGAAAAAAAAAATTACTGGATGTCAAGGCAGAATTTGAAGGTTTGACTTCATCAAAAATGAAATTGGTACCCCATTGTAGGTCAGACAGATTAAAAAAAAAACCCAAACCTAGAGGTCCTCCAATTTAACTGGTAATAGATAAGAGCATCTTTCTTTACATGGAACTATTCCTGTCAGACACTTTCGCCCTCCCCATTCCCCAGTAATTATTCTGGCCACCACAGCCTATGAAGAGATGCCCTGTCATGGAAAACCAAACATTCACTACCTAGCCAACTCTAGTTATATTATGTCCCGAAAATTTGACAGCTATTCAGCTCCTTTTAGATCTGACAACAAGGTGATCTGAACTTGTAGGGACTGCATTCCCCCTTTCCAAGAAAAGGAATCTCTCCATCAAATGGAGGAATAGTATCTTATCATTTACTCCATGTGTCATAGAGTCTTTCCTAGGAACACTTGTTGAAGTAGATTGAGATTTTATTACAAAAGCCTGGCAAGAGCACACAGTGCTAGTCAAGACCCTCAACATCACTCTTTGACAATTGTAGTAGCTTGACATTAGTTAGGATTATGATGTATTCAGGTGATAGAATCAGCAGGGAAAAGAATCAGATTATTAAAACCATTTCCAAACCCTCAGGGTCTTTGAGCTACCATTCTTGCATTTCTGTATAGTTAGTGATCAATATTCTCAAAAAGATGACTCATTTCATCTTCTGCACTAGATTCCCTATAGCACTTTGATATGGTTTGGTTGTTCCTCAAGTAATCTTATACCTTTATAATCTTTCATCCCATCTCATATCAGGTTGGAGTTATGATTTTGGTTCACCATGCTCTTTACCCATCAGGGTAAGATTCATATATTTATTGCCTTTCAGCTCCAGTTGGATGGCTAGTCAGAGGTGATCATTTCTACTGCATCAGTCTATCACTAAAGATAAGAGCAGCATTTCTAGTATTGTACTTCTTACCACCATGTAGCCCTTATGGACATATGGAGTTTTGTAATAACAACTTGACCCACTGATCCATCTAAAACATTCCCTGCCACTCAACCTATGTTTTTACTCTCAGTTCCTTCTTGTGCTCATCTCCTGCAGTATGGTGCCAGTGGTAAATGGCTACCTGGGGAAGCTGGAGGCCAACTGGAAGAGTCTGAATGGAGTCCCCTGGCACATGATCTGTTTCTTCCCGGCTGCTTGCAAAATTTTCTTTTTGATTTGGGAGCTGTGGATCTTGGCAACCATATTTCTGGGTGAGTTAACCTGATGTTCCTCTCTGGTGTTTCCCTATGGATTCTATTACTCTGTCCTAATTCTTCTCCTCTGGTCCTAATCTTTCTGAACAATTGTATTTTATGAGTTAAAAGAAAAAAAAAGTATTTACAGTGGAACTCTACCTCTATTGTCCTAGTGCAGTGCTCTCCCTTCTTGCTTTCGATTCTTAGATTCCCTGATTTCCTTGAATACTCACCTAAAATCTCATTTTCTATAGGAGGTCTTTCTTTAGTCTCTCCCTCCTCACCCACCCTAGACAACTGTTAATCCTTTCCTTATAAGATTACTTTCCATTTTATGCTATATATGTGTATATGTATAGTTTGTATATTGTCTCTCACATTAGAATGTGAAGTAGGGACTATGTTTTTGCCTTTAAAAAGATATATCCTCTGCACTTAGCAGTGTCAGATATATAGTAAGATCTTAACAAATGCTTGTTGAATGAATGACTGATTACAAGTACTGGAAAAACAAAATCGAGATTGTAGTCTGCTCCTTATACGTATCTTCCGGTATTTCATATGCTGCCTTCTCATACTGAAGGTCCTCTGAAAAGTTTATGACTATGATATAAAAAATATATTTATATATCAGGAACACAAATACTTTGAGAAATTAGTAAAGGAAAGAAATGCTAATGAAAAACAAATGCTAATTTTCTTCTGCTGCTTTCACCCCCCAGATTCATAGACAAAATTTTATTTGAACTATTTCCTAAATATCTCCTCACTGCTCAAAGAAATTTTGAGGCTCTTTGAAGATATGTACCATTTGGGGTTAAATTGTTATGCCACAATTTGGGCAAGTAAGTTGATGGAATTATAATGATATTCCAAATCATTCTGGTCAGGGTTTTTACAAAATTAAATTTGTAAGAATGTTTCATGTCATAGAAATGAGGGCAGCATACATCTATCTTAGTGCTAAACAAGGCTACAAGCATTCACTAAATTTATTGGAGCAGCTAGGTGCTTCAATGGATAAAATGCTGGGGCAGGAGTCAGAGAGACTCATTTTCCTGAGCTCAAATCTGGCCTCAGATTTGATTATTAGCTATTTGTGATTGGGACAAGTCATTTAATCTAGTTTTCTCATCTCTAAAATGAGCAGTATCTTGGCCAAGAAAACCCCAAATGGGGTCACAAAGAGTCAGACATCACTTACAATGACAAAATTCTTACCATAAGTTTAAATGTGTGTTTAGCACCAAGGTTATCTTTGTATAGTTGTATATGCCAGTGCCTCATCATGATAGGGAAATGACTCTAAATCAGTAAAATCCACTTTCTGGAAGATTCTAGAAAGGCTTTGGTGCATTGATTATATGAGGACCATTGCAGCTCACTTCTGAAAGGCAAGGGTGAGCAATGGATTTTTCAGCTGTTCTTATTCTAGAAAACTAGCTACAAAGTCACCAATGGGATTATAATCTATGTCTATGGGAGAATATTGAGGAAATTAGAAATCCTTAAAGTGACCTTTGTTATGAATTCTTATAATCTAAAACTTGTACCTTAAAATACTTGTACCATTCCACTGGACATCAGATATAAATGTTTTACTTAATTTAGAAATAAAGAATTTGATTTAAAATTCAAATGAATGTTGCATTAAAATCGTGCCATTTCCTGCTCATGTTTGTGTTTTGAAATGTCATAGAGTGGAATTTGATGATTGTTTTTAGTCATCCTGCTTGGTTTGAGTTCAATTTTGAAGTTCTTTTAGAGGCAAGAAATCCCAGAGATGCTCCATGGGCAGTTGGAGAACTTCTGTAGAATTTTGTTTGTCTCTATCCCATTTCTATCTTGGGTTTCTGGGCCCTATTGCTGTTTTTCATGTCTACATTTCTACGCAAGTCTTATCTTCTTTCTGATGGCCCTTGTCTCCAATCTTATTTTCCCTCCTTGTCTCACTAGTCTTATTTACTTGCTGTTCCTACTGCTCTCCTATTCAGTTCCATTCTGCTATCAATCATTTCCCCTTATATCCCTGCTCCCTGCTCTCCAACCTCATACCCAGCTCTAGGCATGGCTCACAACCCTCTGAGCCATGATGGTTGCGATTCAAGGAGTATTGCATATGTTTCTGTTGCTCTCTACATCATGGGAAAATATACATTTTGATAAGATCATAGGTCTACTGGAATATTAGAATATTGTTTGTACCTGTGTGCATATCCATTTTCTCATAATGATCAGTTTTCAATGAGCATTAGTTTGGCCTATTTCAGAAATGTTTTTGCTTTGTAAGATGCTAGTGTGATGGTTAATCAAGGCATAAAGACAGAATCAGGAAAGTTAAGCTGGAGACAAAATGTTTGGCTGAGATTTCATATTGATTTCTTATCTTTCTGCTTTTCAGGTTCTTCTTTGCTATCTTTTAAAAACACTTTTTTAAACCCTTACCTTCTGTCTTAGTATCAGTTTTTATTTTTTCTTTCTTTTTAAAAAATTTTTTATTTTGAATATTTTCCCATAGTTACATCTTTCATGTTCTTTCCCTCTCCCCCAAACCCCTCATAGCTGACTCACAATTCCACTGGGTTTTACATGTATCATTGATCAAGACCTAATTCTATATTATTGATAGTTGGACTAGAGTTATACATCCCCAATAATATCTCCATCAGCCCATGTGTTCTTAGTATCAGTTTTTAAAACAGAAGAGTGGTGAGGGCCAGGCAATTGGACTTATGTGACTTGTCCAGGGTCACAGAGCTAGGAAGTGTCTTAGGCCAAATTTGAACCCAGATCCTCCTGACTCTCTAATTACTTACTGTGTTACGAATAAGCTCTTTTTTATCTAACTTTAATTTTACTTTTTCCCCCATGTATTTTCAAATTAGAAAATTGTTGAATAGTTCTTTTTCGTCTTTTAATACATCATACTTTGTGACAATTTGAAATGCATACAATCTGCTTGAGTATGATTTGCATATATTATTTTTAAAGAACAGGTGATATAGGGGCAATAGAAGCATGAATACAAAATGCTAGAGGAAAATGTAAGGAGTTCATGCTTGATCGAGCTGGAGGGGATGGTGGGGATGAGAGGAACCTTCCCTGATACTTGAACCGTTCCCAGAAGTGGGTGAATGATTTCAAAAGCCAGAGCTCGAGGAAGTGGCCGTGACCTGGATAAATGAGCAGATAGCAAGGTGAGATTGAATAACAGTCTAGTTTGTCGGAAACCAGAGCTTGTGAAAAGAATGTCTTTCCTTACAATTATAATGGCCATTCTGGAGCCAAGTAGAAAAGGAATTAAGAAATCTCTCCTGACATTTCCTTCTTTTGGTCACAGATGAAAATGAAATGTAAATCTGTGACCATTTTCTTATTCATGCTATCAGTCTCCTTTCTAGATGGATATCAGATTTATGAGAAACATTTCCATAGACAGATAAAAATATTCTTCAATATTGAATATAATAGAAAAACAAAGGCAATGCAAGGATAAGTGTTGTTAGTATATCTTAATTTCCTTGGTTTGGCCCATTCCAGCCAAATAACCACGAATATCCATTTAAACAGCATATTTCTTATTCTGTTGTCTTAGCCATGCCATGAAGACATCTACTACAGGGAAACATTTCCCCTTGGAGATTCTTTTGCCAAAAAAAGATCTGTCCTAGACTAATGTTCACAGAATGCCCAGCTCAGTTGTGACATCTTGGTATCTTTAATTAGGATGGCAATTGTTAATAGGAAGGGCAGTTAGGAATAGGTGTTCCTCCCACGAGATCCACTTCCTAGGTTCCAATCACATTTCCTAAATAATGTTGTTTATTTATTTATTTAGACTTTTTGGTTGGTTTATTTATTTATTTTTTTAAACCTTAACTTCTTCTTTCCCTCCCCACACTGAAGAAAGCATCATTCAGCAAAGAGATATGTATATGTGTATATTCGTATATATTATGTCTTTTGTGTCTCTACTTCTCAGTTCATTTTCTGGAGGTGAATATTCACAGTTATTCTCATTTTTTTTCTGTATTCATATTCTGTAGCTGTGTAGAATGTTCTCTAGGTTCTACTTGTTTCACTCTTCATATTTCATGCATTCTTTCCAAGTTAAAAAATTATTCTCTTCATTGTTTCTTATTATATAGGTAATGCTGTTTAAACCTACTAGCACTGACAGTTTAATTTAATAGAACCTGAAGAAATCCAGTCACTTTGACCTTCTAACAATTAGTACATGTGACAGAAACCAATATAGACCTTCTAAACAACAGAACTATGGGAAGAGCATTGTTAAGATACTTTTTTTTTTAACATTTATTAATATTCATTTTTAACATGGTTACATGATTCATGCTCCACCTTTCCCCTTGTTAAGATACTTTTAACTCATCTGAAAGTTGAGAATTTCAGACTTCACATACCACTTTTTTTATATTTGTCCAGAAGCCTCTACATGATATGAGTAATGTTATCTGTAAATTAGAGGGAGAATAAGACTGAAAAATAAGTTCCTTTTGTCTCTTGATAGCAGAATGAGACCTTAACCAGGAAAAAAAATCTTCCATTTAATAACAGTTTACAAAATAAGATAAAAAAATTTTTTTAAAGGAATTGAATCTTTAGTAAAAAATGAGTCCCCTTACTCATTCCTTGTAATGAGTAACTCTCAAGTATCCATCTTAATTTGAAAAGTGACCTTTTAAATTAAGGTCACAATTAATTAATTAATTATTATATATAATTACACATAATTATATATAGATAATTAAATTATACCAGACTACAGACTTCAACTATGGAATATATTCTTTCTCTTTATCTTTCTGGGACTAGTTGTACTTTCCTAATGCGAATAGAAATGGTTCCTACTTACACTTGGCCAGTAGAGTACATGTAGGGACCTGAGGAATCTCTGGGTTTGTGTGTTTTTGTCTTTCACTTGTCATAAGTGGGCAATCCTGGGATGAAATTCCTTCTCTTTGTAGAAGCTTTATGAATTTCATTTCATAAATTGATAATTCATAATTCAATTATGAACTCATAATTCATATTCTATTCACATGTAATTCATAATTCAAATTCATAAAAAAAGAATTCAAATTCTTAGGAGCTCTTAGATTCCTTAATGGAGACTGACTAGCAGAGTGAGGAACTGCCTAGAATGGAGAGGATGACCACTGGTGGAAAGGGGACTCTAAGCCCTGATCTGATTAGCCAGACTCCTCTGGAGTTGCTTGAGCTTGCCCAGCCTCACCAACTGTAGTGGATCAGCACCTGCCTGGGGACAGTAGGGCAGAGCGAAGCCTCTCCTAGGAAGAGAGATGTCAGCAGGGCAGTGTCCTAGCACTCAGGACCATGGCACCTCTCTGATCTACCAAAGGGCACAAGTAGTTAGGCTCAAATAGTACCTATTGTGTCCTGGAAGTCACTGGTTGGATCTCTTCCCTAAAGAATTATCTGCTTATAACCATTTTTTTTTAACAAACAAAAATCCTTACCTTCCATCTTACCTCTAAATCCTTACCTTCCTATCTCCAGGCCTGAGTCTTTATCCACTGAACCATCTAGTAACCCCCCCACCCCAATCCTTAACTCTTTATCAATTAATTAGGCATTGCTCTTCTGTCCATTGTTTATTACTTGAACTCACTATGTCCAATCTCCCTCCTTTTCCAGTCATAAGGTTTCTCTGATTATATCTTCTACATCTCTTCTGAAGTACATTTCTTTGCTGATTCTGTCAGTTGTGCTATAATGCTTGTTTGGAAAAAGTGAATTTGTTTCTACACAATTTATATATTAGGGAACAATTTGAACAGAATGCAAATTTCACAGATTTTGTCTTTGAGAAAAAGCTAGAAAGCTGCTCCACTTCCTAAAAGCTCTCAAGCTGCTGACTTTCAAATAGCCATATCCACAAGCACTGCTTCCAGTCTTTTTAAATGTAAGGATTATATTTATTGTGTATATTCTGATTCTAGAGGAGCTTTGAGGAGAGGAGGAGGGCTGGTTCACATCCACATGAAGGCAGATCTTGGAAATAGTGCAGATTTGGTTCCAAACCACCACAGTAAAGTGAATCACGTGAATTTTTTGGTTTCCCGGTGCATCAAAGTTATGTTGACATTTAAACTGTAGTCTATTAAGTGCACAATAGAATTATGTCTAAAAAACCAACCTTAATTCAAAATGCTTTTTTGCTAAAAAATGCTAACCATCATCTGAGCTTTCACTGAGATGTAATCTTTTTGCTGGTGTCTTGCCTCCATGTTCATGGCTATTGATTAATCAGGGTAGTGGTTGCTAAAGACTGAGGCACAGCTATGGCAATTTCTTAAAATAAGACAACAAGGAAGCTTTCCTAATCATTGACTCTTCCTTTTGCTTGAACACTTAGAAGAACACTTAGGGTTGTTAATTGGTCTAATTTTATTATGGTTATGTCTCAGGGAAAAGAGAGGCTGAAAGAGGTAGAAGGATGGGGAACAGTGGGTCAATGGAATAGTCAGAACATACACAACGTTTATCCATTAAGACCCCATCATATATGAGCATGGTTCATGGTGCCTTAAAACAATTTTAATAGTAACTTCTTATGTTTTAGGAACACATCCTCTTTCTCAATTTCCATTTGAATTCCTACTCATTTAAAAAAACTAAAAACTAAAAAACATTAGGGTTAAAAAACCCCAATTTCCATGCCTTGGTAGAAGCCTTTTCTCTTCTTCCTTACTACCCCTTGCTGACATCCCATCTTCTCTATCATGTAGTACTTTGCTTAAAAACCTCTAATGATCTTACCATGTATTATTTTGTGGGAGAGGAAAGGGAGTAGTGAAGTAGAGGGAATAATGCGAAATTATCTAGGAAAGCTAAAAGCCCAGACAGAGGCTTTCGTATTTTATAGGAGAGGCAATAAAGAGTCACTCGAGATTTTTGAGTAACATATGCACCACATTGCTTGACTAGACTTGGATGTTCAAGAGGTGAGGATCCTCTGCCTTATCTATACTTTTATACCTGTTGGAGAATTAGATTTTGTCTGGGGCCTTTCTCCTGCCACTAGATTTAGGTTACCGAGGCCTCAAGTGCCTGAAATGTCCTGAGGCTGTTTTTCTTATTAGACTAGAGCTCAGTTTTTGTGTTATTGAGCTTGTGTCATCCTTAGTCTCTGTTTGGGTTAGCAGGGTAGCTCTTACGGGCTTCAGAAAACTGCCACCAAGTCTGCAGAGCATCTAATCCCTATGGGAAGGGGAGTGTTAATGGGGAAAGAATTAATTGATTTTAAATGGCTTTTGGGGAATGAAAGTACAGCCAAAAAATCAGACTTCAGTCCTATAATTGTATATAGACTTAACCAGTCAATCGAGGGATAGTATGAGTAATCCCAACAGTAATTTTTTTTGTATTAAAGTGCATGACTTTATATTTATCTTTTTTCCATTCAGTTTAGAAGGTCTAACTCCATTCTTTAAACTGTCAAGATCCTTGTCATCCACTGTTAGCTGCCTCTTCTAGCTCTCTGTCATCTGTGAATGTGATGAACATGTCATCTACATCTTTGTCCAAATTATTGATAACAACAAAACCATAAAATTAAATCATAAAGGGGCAAGCACAGATCCCTTAGGTACTCCTTTGGAGACCTCACTGACATTGAATCATTAACAGCTATTCTCTTCTTCAGATCTTTCAAACCTTTCTGAATCTGTTTAGTTATATATTTTTAATCTCTATTTCTCTATAAGAATAGTATGATGTACTTTCTTTTTAAAAATTAAATTTTATTATCATGCAAAGCACATTTCCATGTTGGTCATTATTATAAGAGCACACTCATATACAACCAAACCCCCCAAATAAAAACATAAATACATGTGAAAGATGATATGCTTTGATCCACATCAGTGGTTCCCAAACTTTTTTGGTCTACTGCCCCCTTTCCAGAAAAAATATTACTTAGCCCCCTGGAAATTAATTAAAAAAATTTTAATAGCAATTAATAGGAAAGATAATTGTACCTGTGGCCATCACTGCTCTACTGGATTGCTGCAGCACCCACCAGGGGGCAGTGGTGCCCACTTTGGGAATCACTGATTCACATCCATCCAACTCCCAACAGTTCGTTTTCTGGAGGTGGATGGCATTCCCTGTCATAAGTGTTTTAGGATCATCCAAGATCATTGCATTGCTCAGAAGAGCCAAGTTTTCACAGTTGATCATGATGTAATATTGCTGTTACTGTGTACAATGTTCTCCCAGTTCTGCTTATTTTACTCTGCATCAGTTCATATAGATCTTTCCAGCTTTTTGAACTCATCTTGTTTATCATTTCTTATAGCACAATAATATTCCATCACCCAACATATACCACAATTTGTTCAACCATCCTCTAATTGTTGGACATCCCTATAATGGACTTTCTTGAAAGCCTTGCTAACTACATAGACTGTATCTACAACATGGCCCTCATCTTTTAGTTTAAAAGAATGAGGATAAAGACTGTAATTTCACTGATATATAGAACTAACTCCCACTTAAAGAACCTCCTTCTTCCAATAGAGTTTGGGCACTTAGAATCTTAGAGAATTGCCTAGAACACTGAGATATTAAGTAATTTGTCCAGAGTCACACAGATCATTTTGTCATTAATGGTATTAGTCCAATAATCCTGTCAAAAAAGGAAATGCACATTAATATTATGTATGGTTTTTATGGAAGAGGCATGGTGAGAAGATGGTATTTGTTACACAGCCAACATTTTTTTTTAAATTTCTTTGAGCATTGTACACTTATTTTCTGTTTTACCTGTTCAATTGTTTCAGTAGTATCCAACTTTTTGTGATCCCATTTTGGGTTTTCTTGGCAAAGGGATTGGAATGATTTGCTATTTCCTTTTCCAGCTCATTTAAATATGAGGAAATGGAGTCAAATGGAGTTAGAGTTAAGTGACTTGTCCAGAGTCATACAGCTAATAAGTATCTAAGGCTGGAGTTGAACTCAGGTCTTCCTGACTCCAGCCCTAGTGGTTTCTTTACTGCACCACCTAGTTGCCTCTTCTTTACTTACTGAGACGAATAATTAGAAAAGTACATAAATAAGATTTTCTCTCCTTTTTTTCAGTGCATAATTATAAAGCATGTTATGCCTGAGTGGTAAGAACACTGGCTCTGGAATTTGAGAATGCAATTCAAACTTTTTCTAACACAAGTCACACACTTCTTAAATCCCAGTTTCCTTATTTATAAAATGAGGTAGTGGGAATTGGATGAGATAGATTCTAAAATCCTTTCTAAATTTAGATTCCAGTGCAAAAAACTGATATGTTTTTATCTTTTATCTGTTCTGCTTTTATATTTCTGTCTAGTGAGAGTAAGATACAGACCATATTTGAGTACAAAGTAATAAATATGACTTAGAATGTAAAGTAATAAAAAAGAACTGATACTGTTAATCATAAAGTATTAGCAAAGATGGTGATGTGACTATGAGATGTCCATTTAAAAAAATTTCTTGTCAAAGAACTCAAACTTGATAATTTTACAAAGAATAATATGAAACAATACCAGAAACGTATGTGAGAGTCAAAATTATGGACAGATTTAAATGTCAAACAGAGGACTTTATATTTTACCCCAGAGACCACTTGAATTTTTTGAGTAGGCAGTTATATGGTCAGATTTGTGTTTTCAGATTATCAATTTGCACTTTTGAGAAGGAGGTACTAGAGAAGGAAAAAGCAGACTGATTGGAGACTAAGTAGGAGGTTATTACATAAATAGTCCATCTAGGTGGGAGATGAAGACATCCTAAAATTGGATGATGGCTATGTTAGTGGAGAAAAGAGTTATAGATGCTAGAGATTTTGTGTTCCATTGGCATATGTGCAATACCAAGAGAGCTTGGGGTGGGTTCTCAGCACCCTATTGGGGACTAGACTGAGTTAACCCTTCGTAGAGGGGAACATGAATAGAGTTGTGGAGGATATATAGGCAGAGAAGTTGTTATCTGCCCTATGTGATGGATTACCCACACTGATGAGATCATACATTCCTCAAAGTTCTTAAAATATTTAGGAAAATGTCTTATTCCCTGGTTAGGTAGCAAGACCCACCAAGGAAGGGAATTTACTGTTTTGCAGATTTATATTTCTAGTTCCTACCATAGTTACTTGAACATGACTTGGGCTAACTAAAGAGTTCTCAAATTGAATGCTAGATTGAGTGTGTGTGTGTGTGTGTGTAGTGTATAAACATATATACTATATGTGCACACACTTACATATATTCACTGGACGGAAGCTAGACATGGCTCTTGCTCGATAAACATTCTTGCCTTTCTTAACTTCATTTTCACAGTTAATACAAAAGGAACTTACCTTTCATTTTATACACCTTCTGATAGTCAAAATGATTGACTGGTAAAGGTACACAAAAGAAGAATTTAAAAATTTTAATTCCTTTTTATAGAGATTATTAAACAGAATAAAAGAAATAAAGATGTTCTTAGAATGATTATCTTTACCTCCTCTCCCCCCCCACATTATTTAAATGGTTTTGCATATCTTTTCTTACTTTGAAAGGAGTTTTAATAATTCTTACTCTTTAAAGAAAGTTTAACTGCCTCCTTTTCTATTATAGTATTCTGTATCAAATAGATAATTTTTAAAATCTAAGTGTTAGAAATGTGAAACTCTCATAAATGGTAATAGCCTGTGCTTTTCTCTGAATGATTTTTTTGAGGTGTGGGTAGGTAAAGAATATGGTATATTAAAAATGCCACGGATTAAATTGTAAATTATAAAAATTATTTGAAAAAGAATTTATAGATGGACTAGTGATTTTATTTTTGAATAAGATACATTAAACTTGGTTTTCCACATAGTTTATTGCTATTTCTATGAGCAGATTTATAATTTACATTTTTAAAAAACCCTTACATTTCATCTTAGAATCAATACCCTGTGTTGGTTCCAAGGCAGAAGAGTGGTAAGGGTAGGCAATGGGGTTAAGTAACTTGCCCAGGGTCACACAGCTGGGAAGTGTCTGAGGTCAGATTTGAATCTAGGACCTCCTCTCTCTACCTCTGGCTCTCAATTCACTGAGCTACCCAGCTGCCTCATATAACTTACATTTTTCAAAACTGATTTTCATACTTCCCAAACATCACAGAACTGAATGTATATATGGAAATTCATAGAGTTCAAAACACATATTTTTTAAACCCTTACCTTCCATCTTGGAGTCAATACAGTGTATTGGCTCCAAGGCAGAAGAGTGGTAAGGGTAGGCAATGGGGGTCAAGTGACTTGCCCAAGGTCACACAGGTAGGAAGTGTCTGAGGTCGGATTTGAACCTAGGACCTCCCGTCTCTAGGCCTGACTCTCAATCCACTAAGCTACCCAGCTGCCCCCCAAAACACATTTTTAATGCAAAAAATTGCATGAATTTATATATGGAATCTGTTTATGTGGAAAATAATGGGGGTGAAGAAGAGAACTAGAACTCCAAAGTCCCATCTGATCCTGGAGCTCTGATGGTAAAACTTCTGCTTTAAAGTGGGTCTAGAACTATTTTGAGAAGAGGAAGAAGCATATGACCCAGCAATGAGATCATGCATTCCATATTGGTAAAGTGGTTCATGTGATGACAGAGAGTCCTGAATCTGTGAGTCTTCAGTAAGGATGTAGATGTTGATATTGTCTGAAAGGAATTAGGGCCAGTTTTATAAACAGTCTTACAGTTCTAGAAATGGTAAAGAAAAGGAAAACAAATTAAGCTTTTATGACTAATATTTATCCAGAATTGGCTTTCATTCATCTGTCATTTGTTTTTAATTTTTAAAAAAGTTTTATTCATGTTCTTGGTTTTTACATTGTAAATATTTATAGGCTATTCCTATTCCAAGAGAGTTCTCATAACAAAGTAAAACAGTTAAGTAAAACTAATAACATAATAAATTCATATGAAGATGCTTGAAACATTTCATATCTATAGGAACTACCCCATTTCTGTTTTTTAAAAAATTAATGGAGATCTATTTTATCTCCATTTCACTCCCACCCAACTAGAAAAAGAAAATGGAAAAAAATGCTTATAAATATTCATAGTAAAGTGAAACAAATTTCCCCAATGATTACATATAGGCTGATTCTATATTCTAAATAAATCACTTCTTTAATAGATAGTATACTTCATCTTTGGTTCTCTGTATTCATGAATGGTTATTATATTGATCATAGTTCTTACAGTTTTCAAAATTGTTTCTTTTTACATTATTGTTGTTATTGTATAAATCATTCCCCTTGTTCTGCCCATTTCATTCTTTATCAGATAATGCAAGTCTTCAAAATTGTTTATTTTTATATATTGATGTTATAGTATAAACTGTTTTTCTGGTTCTATTGACTTCACTCTTTATCAATTCATTTAAGTCTTTTCATGTTTTCATAAAATCATCAATTTCTTTATTCATTATAGCAAAGAGTATTTTATCACATTCATATACCATAATTTGATCACCCCTTCCTCCATTGTTTGACATCCCTTTAGTTTCTAGTTGTTTTTACTCACACCACGAAAAGCTACTATTAGGTATTTTTGTTTAAAAAAAAGGAAGAGGGCTTCCGGGTTAAGATGGCGGCAGAGTAAGAAGCAGCTCTTAACCTCTCCTGACCAAAACACACAAAACTCCTCAAGGGGACATAAAAACAAGTCCAGACGAACGGAGGAACCCCACAAAAGGGCACAGTGTGGAAGGTACGTGGATTCGAGGCATTTCCATGCTATAAAGGGGTGAAACAGCTCTCACTAAATCACGGGCTGAGCAAACACCCCAACCCCACCCCCACCACACACATCTATAGCGCCGAAGCCAGCTAAAAAGAAATAGAGCAAGTTTGGGGCACCCATCGAGTCATTGGCAGCTCCGGGGCCTGTTCCTGAGAGCAGCAAGATTTAGGACCCCAGTAAGCCAAAGAACGCACGTGAAATCTGAACGCAGGAGCAGAGAGTGGACACAGGGCGCAGAGCGTGGGCTGAGAGCACAGACGCGGGCGGAGGCGTGGGTGGAGGCAGACACAGCCAGGAACTAAAGCTCTGAAAACCTGAGTGGGGAACCAGCGTGGACGGGTATACGACTGTGGAAGCAGCGCCCTGAGACTTGTAAAGGAACCTCCTGCAGAGGATCAAGCAAGGGGGTCCACCAGGGGGCTTGACCTTGGAAAAAACCAGAACTCAGACCTCAGGAGCCAATAGACCATGGACAGACACTGAGCGCGAGGATAAACCTGAGAAGCTGCTGGGCTAATGATGGCTACCCAGTCTCAGGAAGTTCAGAAGAGAAAGAATAACAACAAGAAAAAGAAGCCTTTAACACTCAACAACTTTTACACAGAGAAAATCCAGACAACCGAGCAAACAGAGGAGGAGAACAAACAAGCATCCGGACCCTCCTCAAATAAGGAAAACTCCTCACAAGCTATGGAAGAGTTCAAAACTGAGATTTTGAGGAAAATGGAAGAGATCTGGCAAGAAAATAACTGTTTAAAAGGTAGAATCTTGCAATTGGAAAGTGAGGCTCAGAAACCAAATGAACTAATAAGCAAATTGAACACCAGAAATGACCAGATTGAAAAGGAATACCAGAAGCTTATAGCCGAAAACCAGAAGATTATGGCCGAAAACCAGAAGATTATAGCCGAAAACTAATCCCTAAAGGCTAGAATTGAGCAATTAGAAGCTAATGATCTCTCAAGACAACAAGAACAAATAAAACAAAGTCAAAAGACTGAAAAAATAGAAGGAAACATGAAATATCTCAATGAGAGAGTGACAGACCAAGAAAATCGGTCTAGAAGAGACAATTTGAGAATAATTGGTCTTCCAGAAAAACCGGAAATTAATAGAAACCTGGACTCCATACTAACAGAAATAATTCGGCAAAATTGCCCTGAAGTCCTACAACAAGAGGGCAATATAGACATAGAAAGGATTCATAGAACACCTGCGACATTCGATCAAGAAAAGAAAACGCCCAGGAATATAATTGCCAAATTCAAGAGTTTCCAAGCAAAAGAAAAAATCTTACAAGAAGCCAGAAAGAAACAATTCAAATATCAAGGAGCACCAATCAGGATCACACAGGATCTGGCAGCATCCACGCTAAAAGATCGCAAGGCTTGGAATACGATATTCAGAAAGGCAAGAGAGCTGGGCCTGCAACCAAGGATCAACTACCCATCAAAATTGACTATATATTTCCAGGGGAAAGTATGGGCATTCAACAAAATTGAAGAATTCCAGGTATTTGCACAGAAAAGACCAGGGCTAAATGGAAAGTTTGATATCCAACCACAAAAATCGAGAGAAACATGAAAAGGTAAATAAGATACAGAGGGGAAAGAAAGAAAACTTATAATTTTTAAATTTGCCTTTTTAAGGGCCTCAGTGAGATCTAATTATCTGTATTCCTATGTAGAGAAATGTTATGTATAATTCTCTGTAGTGAACTCTATTCACTATTATAATATTCACTATTATAGTAATCACAAGAATAATTCACAGGGTGAGGGCGGAACACTAAATAATCTAAGATGACATGGGGGATGGGAAAGAGGGGGTGAATAGCAGGGGACACCAAGATAAACTTGAGTGAATAAGAAAATAGGATATTCTATTACACACAAAGAGGGCATGGGAGGGAGAGGGGACAAATACTATTATAAGAAGGAGAGGAAGAGAGCATTAAGAGGTAATAATCAAACCTTACTCTTAGTGTAATCAACCCGGAGAGGGAAGAGTAGCTATACTATCCATTGGGACATAAAACTCTTATCTAACCCTTCTGAGAAAGTTAGAAGGGATAAACCAAGGGGAGCAGGGGAGTGGGGAGGTCAAAAAAAGGGAGGGGAGAAGAGGGAGGGAATTCATAAGGCCTTTAAAAACAAAAAGAGGGGGGGAAAATAAGGGAGGGGGTATAAAGGGAAGTTAATCAAGGGAGGGGATAAGGGATAGCGGCTCAATAGCAAACCACTGATTTAAAAGGAAAAAGGGGGTAGGAAGAGGGGAGGATTCGAAAATGTCAGCAAATGCACAACTGATGATTATAACTCTGAATGTGAATGGGATGAACTCGCTCATAAAACAGAAACAAATAGCAGAGTGGATTAGAAACGAAAATCCCACCATATGTTGTCTACAAGAAACACATATGAGGCGGGTGGATATACATAAGTTTAAGGTTCAGGGTTTGAGCAAAATCTTTTGGGCGTCAAATGAGAAAAAGAAGGCAGGAGTGGCTATTATGATTTCTGACAAAGCCAAAGTAAAAATAGATATGATTAAAAAAGACAGGGAAGGTCATTACATCCTGATTAAAGGCAGTATAAACAATGAGGAAATAACACTGCTCAATACGTATACACCAAGTGGCATAGCACCCAAATTCATAAAGGAGAAACTGGCAGAGCTCAAGAAGGAAATAGATAGTAAAACCATACTAGTGGGCGATCTAAATATTCCTCTGTCAGATCTAGATAAATCAAACTGAAAAATAAATAAGAAAGAGGTAAGAGAGGTGAATGAAGTCCTAGAAAAATTAGATCTAATTGATATGTGGAGGGAAATAAATAGGGACAAAAAGGTATACACCTTCTTTTCAGCTGCACATGGCACATTCACAAAGATTGACCATGTTATAGGGCATAGAATCATTGCAAACAAATGCAAAAGAGCAGAAATAATAAATGTAACCTTCTCAGATCATAATGCAATAAAAATAATAATTAGTAAGGGCACCTGGACAGGAAAATAAAAAACTAATTGGAAATTAAATAATATGATTCTCCAAAACCAATTTGTCAAAGAAGGAATCATAGAAACAATCAATAATTTCATTGAAGAAAATGGCAATGATGAGACATCCTACCAAACTCTGTGGGATGCCGCCAAGGCAGTACTCAGGGGGAAACTTATATCCTTGAGTGCATATATTAACAAATTAGGGAGGGCAGAGATTAATGAATTGGGCATGCAACTCAAAAAATTAGAAAGCGAGCAAATTAAAAATCCCCAGATGGAAACTAAATTAGAAATACTAAAAATCAAGGGAGAAATTAATAAAATC